>NC_081795.1:25181268-25471268 GCF_963082965.1 Carassius carassius | reverse complement strand
GAAGTAGGTTAATCATAGCAGGTTTCATCCATATTTTGTCAGTTTAAACCTCTGCGTTTGGCTTCAAGTTGAGCTTTATTGTCATTCCGCTTCATTTGTGGACATACATATTATACATAAACGTGGAATGTAAACATTTAACACAAGATTAGACCTACATTGCTAACTATCTGAGGCGGTAATCTAACTACATATAGTATAAATAATTGACTTTACATACACATAACCTAAGACAGACTATACTAATAAGTACTAGAGGTCGACCGATATATCGGGCCGATATTTGTCATTTTTTAATATATCGGCATCGGCCGATATCCGTGTTTAGTAGCGCCGATTTAAAGTCAGGCACGTCGGCGGGCAGCCCCGTGTTATTGTTGCAGTGGAATGTGCTGCTGCGCATGTGAAGGACCCCAAGCCAAAACTTTTGGAAGATTCAACAACAGTCCTGGGAGATGAAGGTAGTCAGAGAATTTCACTCTGTAAATGGGATGGAGAAGCTGGCTTAACAAACACACCGTCACAGCAGCTAAAATAGACAAAAGATAGTATAAGAGTTAAAGGCAGGGTAGGTAATACATGTATAAACAACTTTCTTCCAAATTTGTTTAAACTTTCTATATATATCAATGCATAATTAAAATGTAAGTACTCTGATAAAAAGAGTATAAAAATCGAGTGACTCTAGACCGTTTAATCTGTATTAAACACAGCTCATTATTTCCATTTCGGGACGAAACATAGGATTGGCTTAGGCGACTGTCACTCTCTCGCAACCATGGCAACCACCCTTTTGCCACACATGACCTGCCCACTTGCGCGTGCACGTTTGATTTGAGGAATTCAACAGGCACGGATCCTAGGAATACCAAAACAATGGCAGAGAAACAGCAAGCAAAATTCACAGTACCAGCCTATGCAGTTAGTGAAGGCAAACCAGGCAAAAAAGGAAGACAGTAACAGTACAAGAAAAGGCAATGAACAAAAAGTCTTTGGATAAACAAAGAAATAAAACGCGAGTTTATATCGGCGTGGTTTTCCAGCGATGGCGAGAACTGAGGGAACTCAAGGGGCTGAAAAGTGACTCCTTGATGGCTTTATTTCTGCTGGACAGGTAAATCTTTCTTTTTGTATTTTGATCATACATATTTTTTTCATGAAGCATGTGTCATTAGCACACGTAGCTGCGTAATATAGCTAACATAACATTACTTAGCGAGCCGTAGTAGAGGCTTTGGAAGGAGCCCAGAAGGGAGGGGGTGGAGTGAATGGAAATAATGAGCTGTTTTAAAACAGTCGTGAGAGGTCTACAGTCACTCGATTTTTATACTTTCTTTTTCAGAGTACTTACATTTTAATTATGTATTGATATATAAATAAAGTTTAAACAAATTTGGAAAAAAGTTTTTTATACATTTTTTTACCTACCCTGCCTTTAAGAGTGCAACTAATAGAAACACTAATCACTGTTATGGTGACACATATTAGAGTTAAACCTCTGTTAATTCTCAATAAAAACTTTTGTAGATGTCTAACAGAAATAAAGTCAGTCTGGTTAGTAATAAGTGAAGCTGGTAAAGCTGTTTGTGGAGTTGTTTAATCCTCCTATGCTGAGATCTTGAGAGATTTAATGTATTCTTTTATCTTCAGTTGATTTCATCTAAGGTTGTGGCTGAAGTCAGTTGTAGTTCTTGTGTTTCTGCTCATCTCTTTTTCTGTTCTCTTCTTTGCTTCAGTGATTCTGCTTGTTAACAGGCTTATTAAGGCTGAAATTACTTCATATTTAATATACACAGATTTTGTGGCTCAGATAAGGTCCAGTTCTGGTTAATTTCTTTACTCTTGGCTGACATGTGGCATTGCTATGGCCTGCTTGTGGCTCAAATCTGGCAAACAGGAGTGGTCCGCCCAAGTGCCATCATTCCACACTGCATGTGGGCCAGATCATCTTTCCACGGGTGCCAGATGTGGGCCGGATCTGGGCCGACACAATGTTGCTATGTGGGATTTGTTCGGAGGCATGATTTGATGCAGACAATAACCAGTTTTCCATCCAACTCATTTGTATTTAGGGAAGTCAATATTCGATAATTTCCATGATCGATCGTCGTTTAAATTAATGATCAATTAATAACCTTGATGCTGCAAAATGCATCTACAGCGGTCTTTTTATTATGTTCAAAAGCCACTTGGAAAAAAAGCTTTCTCACCTGAATTAAAGGGGTTTTAGCCTGAATAAAATGGTAGTAGCAGGACTGTAAAATTAATAGATGTGATTATGATCTGATAAAATGAAGAGAGCACGCATATGTTGGAGATCATTTTACTTTGTTTCCCGTCAAGGAGACCGCTGAATGCACCTCTTTAAATGGTTTCGTGGTGCTCGTTGTTGCATTTTAATACGCAACTGCAATGTTTTCAAATGACACTATAGTAGTGGTGCAATGGATCATCATTGATCCGTGATCCGTTTGGATCAATATCTTTTGATTTATGAAAAAAGTTTCGCATTTTCAGGCCACACTCAGTGGTCATGGCGAGCGGAGGAATGGAGGAGCTTGAGCGCCCCGCACATTTTGGCTTCACTGTCAGATATAATGATGAAGGAAAGAGGTTAGAGTGTAAAACTGTGACGGTGCGTAGAGCCACGTTACGACATCCCGTCGCGCACCCACTTCAGCGAAAAGATTGTGCCCGATCTTTATGAACAGGAGAAGAAAAGAGTTGTTGATGAACTATCCCGAGCATCCTCTGTTGCGCTCATGACAGAAGGGTGGACGTCCAGGGGGACGGAGAGCTCTGTGACGATAACTGCTCACTTCATCACAGCAGAGTGGGAGATGAGAAGTCCGCCTATTATGTTAAAAAGAAGATATTATGCCATGTGCACTTTAAGTTGATTTCATATATTTTAATTTAATAATAATCTCTCTCTCTCTCTCTCTCTCTATATATATATATATATATATATATATGAAGAGTTAAGATGCAAAAGCCTCTAAGTTCCATCTGATATTTTAATCTAGAATTAGTATTTTTATCAGGCTCCTATATGCTTAGGTTGAGTCATTTTACTTTAATGGCAATGTGCAGGTCCTTTTCCAGGCGATTAAAGTGAAATAACTGAACATAAATATAGGAGCCTGATAAAAATCCTAATTTTAGATGAAAATTTCAGATGGCACTTAGAGGCTTTTGCATCTGAACTCTTCATATATATATATATTACCTGTTTTATATATTTAATACTTCGTCAGTTTATTGATTTGGTTGGTTAACTTTGGATTTTTATTTTATTTTAATACCGTGCAGTGCACAAAATTAAGATTTGAGAGATGGTTCAAGTCAGTGTTCAATAAATGATAATAAGTTTAGAAATGTTGTGCATCCACTTATTATTAGTGTGACATTTTAGCATGCAAATGAAGGGGAAAACTTCAAGATATCGGCCCTAAAAATCAGCAGCACATATCGGCCATCGGCTGACCCTGACCTCTAAACATCGGCATCGGCTATAGAAAAACCCATATCGGTCGATCTCTAATAAGTACTTTACATAATGACATGATATTGTGCAAAAGAGATATGTAAGGTTAAGAAGCAAGTAGTGCATTATGATTTATTGTGCATTCACAAGTAAAACATTTGTAACATGAAGTCTTTGTAACATGAAGTGTTTATGAGAAAGTGTCTGGTGTGTATAGAGAGAAAAGAGAGTGTTTCTCTACAATTGGTCTGTCCAGCCCACTCAGAATTTCACAATGTTCTTGAGATTTTCAACAGTTTTCTTGTGGTGTGTTGGGGTGGGATGGGGGAGAAAGGGAACTGGTTTCTGGAGCTAGGTTTGTGTGGATGAGGTTTCAGTGGGGGATGAAGTGATTGGGATTGAGGGCTCAGGCTGGGGGAAAAGCTGTTGAGCAGTCTTCCAGAGTGGGCCCAGATGCTCCAGTACCGTCTTCCTAATGGTAGGAGCTGGAAGAGACTGTGGGAGGGATGGGTGGGGTGCTTCACGATACTGTTAGCTTTGCTGGAGCATCGTGTGAGGAAAATGTCCAGGATGGAGGGAAAAGGGGCACAGATGATCTTTGCAGCTGTGTTCACTGTCCGCTGTAGGGTCTTGCGGTCAGCATGCTCTTAATGGTGCCCCTGTAGAATGGTGTGAGGTGGGTGGAGGGATACTTGATCTTTTAAGTTGGTGCAGGAAGTGGAGCCCCTGTTGTGACTTCTTGGAGAGTGACATGGTGTTGGTGGTCCAGGTGAGATCCTCTGTGATGTGCACCTCCAGGAATTTAGTGCTGCTGACACTCTCCACAGTCATGCTGTTGAAGGTTAGTGGGGGGTGGTCAACGGAGTTTCTCCTGAAGTCCATCACAACCTCCTTTGTCTTACATTGAGGGACAGGGTGTTAGTGCCACACCATTCAGCCAACTGTGCCATTTCCTCTCTGTAGTGCGTTTCATCACTGTTGCTGATGAGACCTATCACAGTTGTGTCATCCGCAAACTTGATGATGTGGTTGGAGCTGAACTTGGCAGTGTCAGCAGCGTGAAGAGCAGCGGGCTGAGCACACAGCCTTGTGGGGCACCTGTGCTAAGTGTGGTAGTGCTCGAGGTGTTGTGGCCGACACGGACTGACTGAGGTCTTCCAGTTAGAAAGTCCAGGATACAATTACAGAGGAAGGTATTTAGGTCCAGGAGGTTAAGTTTGTTAATGAGCTGTTGTGGGATTATTATGGTCAATGCTAAGCTGAAGTCGATGAACAGCATTCTAACGATAGGAGTCTATGTTTTCTAAGTGGG
Source organism: Carassius carassius (assembly GCF_963082965.1). Taxonomy (NCBI): domain Eukaryota; kingdom Metazoa; phylum Chordata; class Actinopteri; order Cypriniformes; family Cyprinidae; genus Carassius; species Carassius carassius. The sequence continues at coordinate 25,466,469 of NC_081795.1, read as the reverse complement.
TAAAAGCCAGGTGGGGGGTGGAGGAAATGGCATCGTCCATGGAGCGGTTTGGACAGTAGGCAAACTGGAGTGGGTCAAGTGTGTTGGGGAAATTGGATTTGATATGGTGCATGACTAACCTTCATCATGATTGGGGTCAGTGCTATTGGATGATAGTCATTCAGGCAGTGAGATGTTAAAGATGTCTGTTAGGACATCTGTCAGCTGTTCAGTACAGTGTGTCACTACCCGGCCTGGTATGTTGTCAGGACCCGCAGCTTTGCGTGGGTTACCCTAGATAGGATCTTCCTTCCAACTAGAGACAGACAGAGAGCCTGGTCGTTGGCAGGTTTGGGTAGTTTTTGTGCAGGTGTGTCATTCTGCATTTCAAACCATGCATAAAACTCATTGAGTGTATCCAGGAGGGATGTGTCATCATCACAGGCCTGTGGCAGGGGCTTGTAGTCTGTGATGGTCTGAATAAGTTGCCACAGACTCTGTGTTTCCTTCCTGTCAGTAAAGTGATTACTTTTTTTGTGCATACAACTGTTTTGGTTTCTTTATGCCATGGGACAGGTTGGCTCTTGCTGTTTTAGGGCTGCTTTATCTCCTGATCTGAATACGTAATCTCGGGTTTTTAGTAGCGCACGAACCTCTGCTGTCATCAATGTGGCTTCTGTATGTTTTGATGACAGTATTATATAAAAAACTAATATCATTCCAAAACCCAATATCGGTCGACCTTTTGCATAAACAACACTTGACTACTCCCACACGTTTCCGCTGTCTCTTTCAGATACAAGCACAAATACACAGACAGCAGTGTTTAAATCTAAACTATGCACCTTTTTCTAGTACTGTGAAACAATGTTACTATGGTATAAAGTGTCTATAGAAATTTTGCTTTGTTGTTTATTTCACGCTATGCAAATATATCCCCATAGCACAGTAGTACTACTAAGTTATATACACCTAAGAGTGATAAAGAAACATGCAATTGGTGCTTTTGGTCTTAAAGGGACAGCATCCAAATTTACCTGCTGCTGCCTGTGTCATTAATGTTAATCAAACAACACAAGACAGAGAGAAAATTACTCACTGCTCTTGACTGAATCACTTTTGGATCTTTTCTAAGAATCAGTTCATATTTGATTCATAAAGACAAAAGACTATGCTGTGTTTTAGTTACACAATTGGTTATTCAGTTTCTGTAGTATTTCTTACAACAGGTTAAATAAACCTACCGTAGCTGAAAAACTTAAATGTGTTTCATTTGTATTTCTTTCTATTGTGTTTGTAATCTGCTTCTTTGTTCTTTATTTTTAATAACTAAAAAAAGTAAAAGTAGCTGTTTCAAGAATTTTTCTCATACTTAATTTTTTTTAAAGTTCTCATTCAATGAAATAAGATTTTGGCCATATCGCCCACCCCTATCAGTCGTAATTATAATCTAGTCACATCACTATTCTGCCACAGAATAAAAATATAAAAAAGGTAATCACGACTTTTTATCTCACATTGCTGAGTTTTTTTCTTGCAATTTTGAGAAACATTGGGAGATATAAACTTGCAATTCTCAGAAAAAAAGTCTGAATTGTGAAATAAAATTGCAATCACCATTTTTTTTTATATTCTTTGGGGGGGGGGGGGGGCTGAATTGTGAGATTTAAACTCAAAAATTGTAAAATCTAAACTTTGAATTGCAAGGAAATAAAGCTGTAATTGTGAGATAAAAAGTCACAATTTACCTTTTAATTATAACTGTAACAATAAAGTAAACTACATTTGCATGTGTCACCACAAACTGATTATTTGTTTGTTTGTTGGTCCATTAATTTTCACCTGTTTGTCTAATTCAGGCTGATCTACAGGCGTGTTACAGATATTATCGCTATAGTTTATATATTATAGATGTTTTATAAGCACAGTAGGAGTAAATACTACTCCCTTTTTAGTAGTACAAGTGTGAAAGCTGGTAGGCAGCTGCTTTCAAACACTCTTGTGCATATTTGTCAAAGAATTCAAAGTTTTTGGCTCGCCGACAGGTTTTGAGAAATCGCCGACAAATGCCGAAATCACAGGCAAATCTGAGCTCGTTCACGCAAGTGACAATCACACAGTGTGAATGAGCAAAGACGCGATCTGAGAGAATCGCCGACAAGTCGCCGATGCCTGTGAGATATTTGGCATGATAAATATCTGGACCTGGATTCAAAATCATGCTGTCTGAAACTCCGCTTTAGAGTGTAAATGCAAACTAATAGACCTTCATCACAGTCCCTGTGTCGTCACATCCAGCTCTGATAAGTAGCGTAATCAAATTTTCACCTGCATCATTTTCAATGAATGGTCACCAGTTTTGACAAACAGATTAAACTTAGTTTGGACATGACTGCTTTTTAATGTGTTAAATTGTTTGTATTATTTTCTTGCGTTGAATAAAAAAGTGGTCAGTCTCTGAAGTATTGTGAATATATATATATATATATATATATATATATATATATATATATATAGAGAGAGAGAGAGAGAGAGAGAGAGAGTAGGCTTGTGAGTGCCCCTTTAAATCATGAAATATGTGTCCCTGAAGCACAAAAGTAGTCTTAAAGGGATAGTTCACTTTCAAATTAAATTTTGATATGTTTTAGCTTACCTCAAGGACATCCAAGATGTAGGTTTCTCTGTTTCCTCAGTATTTCCCATTTTGATATTTTTAGGTCCAACCATTCTTGTCTGTGACTCACATAATGGATGTCTATGGTCACCACCTCAAAGAGCATGCACAGAGGAGTCAAAATTAAACAATTCCCCATCATAAGTACACATTGATGACCTAATACAAGAAACGAGCGGTTTGTGTAAGAAAACGAACAGTATTTATATATTTTTTACCTTTTGTACACAACCACGTCCAACTGATCTGAGTTCGCGAGTGCTTCCTGATATGACGTGCGTGCGCGCTCTGGCTTTAGTCTGTGCAAGCGCGGAAAGCCCCGGATGTGATGTCTCGCGCATGCACATCACTCATTGTTTACCACACGCTACGCTTTCAATCTGCACTGTCTGAAATATAATGCAGTAATTGTAATAAATTAATGTTTATAATGCACCCTATAATCGTTGCGTTTATAATAAAAATACAACACATTACTCACTCTATTGACGGCGTGCCATTGGGTCCCTATGGCATTGGACGTCGCCTCTAGTTTATACGTGGCAAACTAAACACAACGTGCAAAACGCTGGGTCTCAACAGCGGAGAAAACTCAGGATCTTCAGTCAGGCAGGCGTGTGATGTGATACTGTCAATCTCCTCTCGTCATCTTGTAGTTGTTCCATTCGTGTCAACATATGCTCTCCACTTCTGTTGGCATCTCACAACACTTGCTACTAAAACACCACCATTTTGAAGAGATCTGAGATCTCTGTGTCTGAGGCTTGAAGACGTGCTGCTGCAGCGGATCGCTCCTGAGTACTTGGTCTGTGTATTCTGTTTCAAATAAATATGGTTGTGAAAAAAATTCAACGTTGTCAATGGATATATTGAAATCGTCTTCCATTGCAATTTCCTGTACGTCTAAATATGTTTAGATCTTCACAGTGAAAGGTAATACTTCCGAAATCTGTGTAAACCATAGGCAGTAAGTGTTAACAATGAGTGATGTGCACGCGCGAGAGATCGCTTCTGGGGCTTTCCGCGCTTGCGCAGACTAAGCCTGAGCGCGCGCCCACGTCACATCGGGAAGCACTCGCGAACTCAGATCAGTTGGACGTGGTTGTGTACAAAAGGTAAAAACTATATAAATACTGTTCGTTTTCTTACACAAACCGCTCGTTTCTTGTATTAGGTCATCAATGTGTACTTATGATGGGGAATTGTTTAATTTTGACTCCTCTGTGCATGCTCTTTGAGGTGGTGACCATAGACATCCATTATGTGAGTCACAGACAAGAACGGTTGGACCTAAAAATATCAAAATGGGAAATACTGAGGAAACAGAGAAACCTACATCTTGGATGTCCTTGAGGTAAGCTAAAACATACCAAAACTTAATTTGAAAATGAACTATCCCTTTAAGTCTCTGGGGTATATTTGTAGCAATAGCCGAAAAAACATTTCGGTCAAAATTATCGATATTTCATTTATGCCAAAAATCATTAGGATATTAAGTAAAGATCATGTTCCATGAAAATATTTTGTAAATTTCCTACTGTAAATATATAAAAACTTCATTTTTGATTTATAATATGCATTGCTAAGAATTCATTTAGACAACTTTAAAGATGATTTTCTCAATTTTTGCACCTTCAGATTCCAGATTTTCAAATAGTTGTGTATCAGACAAATATTGTCCTTCTAGCAAATCATACATCAGGGGAGAGATTATTTATTCAGATTTCAGATGTGCTCCTGGGTCACATATGTGTCAGAAAATATGATATTGGTATAGGATGCATAGTTTTTTTTAAATATTGGTTCAGAATTGTAAATCAGAATTAATTCAAGTCTTAAATGACTTAAATTTGAATGAGGGGAAAACATCTGTTGAATCATTACTTATGACTTTTACTGACATAACGAATCTTTTTAAATCTAAATGAGTGTGCTTTTGTGCCTATAGCTCACATATACATGTGAAACGAGGCTGTAAATAAAGCTTATAAAGGCTTGTTATTGTCTTCTAGATATCACACTCATCCGTCCAGCCCCTGATGTTACATAACAGCTGCTTCACACATACAGTCTTCAAATTAGTGACGAAAGCAGAAATTGAATTTGGGTCTGTGTGTCTGTAAAGAACAGCTGATCATTTTGCTGAATCAGAAACAAAGAGCTCTTATGTTTTTATGAAGAAAGGGAAGCATGCAGTCAGCTGATAAAGTGCTGTTCAATAGCACACATTTCCATCAGCTGTGACACTGATTCCAAGGAAATCTTCCAAGCAAGACTATAAAAAATTTAGGTCAAGGCCAATATAATAAAAAGTCAGTAATGAAAATTGTTTATGCATTTATGTTTTAAATGCAACATCCACATCTCACAATCCAAGACTCCACCCTATGTTTTTTTTTTTATAATTTTTTTATATTTTGTTACAGGTCACAATACAGAACAAAATAAATGTCATCCAAGACATAAAAGAGTTAGTTTTTTTCATCAAGTGTGTAGAAATGCAGCACTGCATCAGTGTGTCATCAATGGATGCTCTGCAGTGAATGGGTGCCGTCAGAATGAGTCTGATAAAAACATCACAATAATCCACAGCACTCCAGTCCATCAGTGAACCTCTGGAGAAGACAAAACCTGAAACAAATCCAGCATTGAGATGTTTTTAACTCAAATATGAGTCCATAATAACGTTCACCTAAAACAGTCACTCAGTTGTTCTTTTGTCTCAAGAGTCGGGCTGCTAGAAATGTAAAGTACGTCTCTCAACTCTCTCTCTCTCTATATCTTTCTGTATAAGGCAAGGCCAGCAAGTCTTTCTGTGAGCTGAGCCAGAGGTGGAAAGTTGAGGCACAGCACAAGTGCTCCATTATGTTCAGCCCATTTTCTTCTCTCCCTTCCCTTTTATGTGGAAACCATTTCCAATTTGTCTCGCTGCTCTCGTTGCTTGGCCTGTCACAGGAGGATCCTTTTATGATAGATGTGGTTGCCATGGCGACCCTGCTCTCTGGGGGAGGGGCCAGACCGCAGTCGTTCGCCTCCTTCACAACCAGCGTCGCTGTCACTCAAGAAACCGTTGCTACGGCTGAAGGACTGTTCTGTTGCATGCTGTGTTTGCATGGCTTTTTCTCTGGGATCCTGAGCAGATGAAGGACCTCTGTTTGTTGGCATGAGTTATTCTGGCTTGCTCCATGCGTGGGAGTCCTGCTTTGTGGCGTCCAGATGTTGCCGGTACACGTGTTTGAGAGCGTGGGGGATAGATGCTGTCTGCTGACATGATGCTTCACCATGTCAGTACTTGTCTCCATCTGCAGACCTTTCGTTGGGAAGCTGTAAGAGCCTCTGGAAACATAGTCACGTTCAAGCTCTCCTTCGGGTCCTCTTCAGGGTTTTGGACTCTGTGTCAGTTCTCTTGTCTTGTGGCATCAGCATCAGTGTTTTTGTCCCTATGGCAGTGTCTTGTTTGTCTTGGCTGTGACGTGTTTGTGCTGTTGTCTTGGTTCTTGGACGTGTTTCTTCTGATCATGGGCTGTGTGTTCTCCTTACCGGAGGACCGGCTGGTGGCCATAGATAGGTGAGTGTTTGCTCAACTAGTCCCTCTGGCTCTCATTTTCAGTCTTGCTCCTGGATATGAGACACAGATGATTTACATCATGGTTCATGAACTGAACTGAGTGAGTCAGAAGAGACAGATGCACGATTGAGAAACACGGAGTACCAATGAAACGCTGTAGGAAGCTTTTTCACAATGTCTTACTTGTCTATGTTCTCCGAAAACACACAGTTTTCTTCAAGAACCCAATAAAAAAACGGTTATTGACTCAATTTTGAAAGGCATCTTGGTTGAAAGAACTAAACCAGCCATAACTTTTTATTCAAGCTTTGACTTTGTAACATATCATCATTGCTCCATAGAAATAAATGTTGGCCATATCATATTTGATGGCCAAACATGCTGGTGATTTTCTTCCAGCATTAATGAAAGACTAATGATGTGATTAATATGGGGCTGTAGATGCTGATGTTGCTCTGATATTGGTGCTTCACACAATGTCAGTGCTATATAAATTACAGCATTTTTTCCTCAAAGAAGGGCCAAACAGATTTCAGTTGGGGCAAATGAGTCGTTAACAATTAAATTATCAGGATAACGATTTATCAACTCTTATTTTCTTTTTATTTAGTTTTTTATAAATCCATGTTTTTCCTGCATGTCTGGATAACATGAAAAACATGTCACACATTTCTCACTAATTAATTTCTTTGATTAGAGACTGAAATAGTCCAGATAAGTGACTTCTACTTCATGTTAAACTCATGAGTATCTGTTTCACACTGATTTCATGCCAGTTTTTGTTTCATTATTTTTTGCCTATGTCTGTTTACATGATCATTTATAGTGTAGTGATTCGTAATCCATTATTTTGTGTGATCTGTGGTGATCTGTGTTTTGTAGTGCTCAAACAACCAGGGAAACCAGCTTTATTGACAAAATGAAGAAAACGGTAAGAAATGTTTACCCTTCTCTTCTCCAGTAGAGGTTGAACGGTTAAAATTATAAGTTTAAACATCTTTTTTTTTTTTGCAGTCAATTGGTAAAATTTTTTAACTGAGTCGGCTGAAACAAGAAATGTAACTGAAACAGACTGAACGGCAGTTTTAGTTTCTCAAAATAAGTCAAGATAGGGTTGTTTTTACACTTTAAGCCAATGAAGTGCTAACTGTGTTACAGAAGTGGTTATGTTTTCTTTGGATGAATGCCATGTTAACTGATTGAATCATGTGGAATGCTCATTTGAGTGCATAATGTCTTTAATATTTCCTCTAGGGCAAGAACATCGTGGTGTTTTACGGCTCACAGACGGGCACGGCTGAAGAGTTCTCCAACAGACTTGCCAAAGATGCTCATCGCTACGGCATGAAGGGAATGTCAGCAGACCCAGAGGAATATGACATGGTGATTCATATGATGGGATGGGAAAATTGTCTCTTTATTCCTCTCCATTTGTGTTTGTTTACACACATGTTTATTTTCAGAGTGAGCTCTCCCGTCTGCCTGAGATTGAGAACTCGATAGCGATCTTCTGCATGGCCACGTATGGAGAGGGAGACCCGACCGATAACTCCCAGGACTTCTATGACTGGCTACATGAGGGCGATGCCGACTTCACCGGAGTTCAATATACAGTGAGTTCCTCATCACCGCAAATACATGATTTTTCTAAGGGTACCAGTTTGTATTTTGGTGAAAAAATCTCGGGACATCCCAGATCCAGGAAGAGTTTGTTTTTTCATCAGATTTGGATAAATGCAGCATTGCATCACTGTCTCACCAATCGATGCTCTGCAGTGAATGGGTGCCGTCAGAATGAGAGTCCAAACTAGAGCATGACCGATATATCGGTTTGACGATTTTATCGGCTGATATGAGCCTGTCACAGATATATTGGTATCGGCTTATATGCCACCAATATTCCACCGATGTATATATATATATATATATATATTATTTTTTACAGAACATAAAACACAGATAAAATGCTTGTAAATGGGGTAATTATGTAATTTGTCCAGCTCTCGAGCTCTGCAAAGTTTGTATTTTTCTTTTATAACTTAGGGTTAGTGTTAGAGTTTGTTATATTCGGCCGTAAGTGTCCTGCAAAGTCGACTTCACATGATACTCTGCCATGATTCCAGTTCAAAGAGAACATACATGTTACATTAAAAGGCCATTAAATCAAGGATTTTTTATAATAGAGTACTCAAATTGAATTAATTAATCGTGCCCTAATTTGCATGTAGTGTTGGTAATTGAAGACCGGATATATATCCGGTTAGTGAAGACACATTTATGTGGTCAGGTGTAAATGAAACCGTTTTAAAAAAATCTGAGAAAACACTTGACGTTTTAAACAGGTCCCAAATGTTCAGCTAATTTTCATGTTTGGGTGAACTATTCCTTTAAATGTGTAATTCATTAGGTATTTTCCGACACATGCTTGTGAGCAAACAAGACCCATGACACAGAAGTGAATCTGGGAAATGCTTGTTGAATATTGTATAATATCATATTGTTGAAGCAGTAATCCATATGTCCTGAATTTAAATGTATCAGTATATATTTTAATAGATGAAATGGTGATTTAGATGAAATGCCAGTGTTTAGGTGCTGAGTCATTTGGGTTAATATTGTGTTGCTTCTGTCCAGCAGAAGTCACTGTAGAATTTGTGATTAACTTTAAAAAACAACAACAACAAAAAGTACCTATAGTGTCAAAACCATGTTTTGTTTAAGCTGAGTATTGCCAAAGAGTATAATTATAACCGTATAATAAAAAAAAAAAGTATAATTAAAACCGTACATAATATGAACAATACCAGTGTGTCATTTTGATATCATATATATAATAAATACATATTAAATGTAATAATGTAATAATATATCTGTATTTTCTGCTGGACAGGACCCCTCAGGTTTTCTATGGGATTCAACTCAGGGTTAGGATTTTGTGGTCAGTAAAGCATTTTTGTGCTGATTTTGACGTGTGTTTGAGATCGTCAGGTGTTCATTTAGCATCTGTTGATATTTGAGTCCATGATGCTTTGATGCTAGGTCCTCTGTGGTGATGTGGGTGACATCCGATTGTAGTTTTGGAGACTTTCTGACCCCAAGACCCAACTAACTTCTGCAATCCTCTAGCTCTGATTCTTGGAGATGTGTTGGCCTCTCGAAACCGCTGACAGTCTGTTGGTGAAAAATGGACTCACATCCTCTTCCAGGCTGATTCATAACACTTCCAGTTTACTGGGAACTCTTAACTATTGCCCTGATGGTGGGCATTTTCAGAGTTTTTGCTATTTTCTCACAGCCACTTCCCATCTCACTTGTGATGAGTCTGGCCTGAGTGGTACCTCATATTCAGTGTTAAATCAGATTTTGTTTTAGTCATAGTCTTTGATGAAAAATGCCATTGAATTTTAATCATATTTTAGTCATCTGAAGAGTTATTTTTGTCGAATGTCGTAAGGTTTTAGTCGACTAAATCTAAATCACTAGGTTCAGTGATGGGTTTAGTTACGGAGTAATACATTTATTAAGCATTTCTCAAAAATTTCCAAAATCATTATATATTCCTGAATAAAACATTACATATTATTCATTCTTTTTAATAACTTTCTCACAACATGCTCCATTCCATCAAGCAGGCATATTTATTTGTATAAACTAAATTCAGATTAATCCTAATTAGGGCTACTAAAGTGATTCAGTCAAGAGCAGTGAGTGATTTTCTCTCTTTCCTTTGTTGTTTAATTAACATTAATGACAATTAGGCCGCTGTTCCTTTTAAACCGAATGCATGGATATATATATATATATATATATGTGTATAAAATATATATAGTGTTGGGGAAAGTTAAATTTAAAAGTAATGCAATACAATATTGCGTTACTCCCTAAAAAAGTAATTTATTACGCTACTTAGTTTTGACTTTTTCTAAGTTTTATTTATAACAAATGTAAAAGCCCTTTCAGAAGGTCTTTGACAGTGTTTACTCTGGTATTACCTGGTCAATGTAATGTAAATATAAGGTATAGATATAGAACAATGGATATTTATCTAGTTGCATATATAATTTCTCAAACGTATTCCTAAGGTGTTTGCTCTGGGGAATAAGACATACGAGCACTACAACGCTATGGGAAAGTATGTGGACCAGAGACTGGCTGAACTGGGAGCGCAGAGGATCTTTGACCTGGGAATGGGAGACGATGACGGGAAGTGAGTGACGCTTTTAAAACTTTAATATAATGTGTCTGACCATAATCGAGTTCCTTGACGTGAATTATGGACTGCCAAGTGCAACTCAAGGGATAATTAATTAGAAAACAATCATTCAAACTAGAAATTAGAGCTGGGTGATAAGGCCTAAAATATGGCGTAATATTCGATATTGACATTTAAAAAATAATTCTTTATATTTAATTGGGAAGGAAATACTTTGGATGTGTCTGTAAGCTCAACAGAGTAAGAAAGCTTTTAATTGAGGGCGCATGAATTGTTTTTTATTTTTCTGCTTAATTCTATGTTTTACATTATATTTTATTTTTCTAGATTCAGTTTTTTATGATTTAATACAAATTTATAATCAAACATTGTGTCTAATGAACTGCATAAAACAAGCAGTTTAATCGATTTTTTAAAATGTAATGAAAACATAATTTACAACAAAATGTTGCATTTAAATTCTTTTGTCAAATAAGATGCTGCACAGCATAACTGTATAAATTAAAACGGGGATAAAGAAAGTCTTGTTTTCCTTTAAATTATTAGTATTACTTTAAAAAGTACATTTTATTATATAATATATTTGTCATAATTTCTTCAAGTTACACTGAGCTTTTATTTTGAACATGCAGATGAGTTGTGGCTGTTGTCAGGTTTATTTCTGAGTGTTTGACTGTTAGATTCATCCACATAGAGTGAAAATGTCCCGAGCTTATCATCCTTATCAATATTAAAGTCATTGTGATCTTGATATGATATAGAGAGCTAAGCCTGTTGAGTTTCTCTCTTTTATAATGCATTATTAACAAGGTTCAGAACGAATGTGTGTGTGTGTGTGTGTGTAGGCACTTGTAAATGAGAGCCAGCGTTGTTTACTTGTGGGTCTGTGTTCAGTCAGTTCTTGGTAATGTGAGGATGTTTTGTGGTTGTTTCTCGTCAGTCTCGAGGAGGATTTCGTGTCGTGGCGAGAGCAGTTCTGGCCGGCTGTGTGTGAACACTTTGGAGTCGAAGCAACGGGTGAAGAATCCAGGTCTGAATGCTCAGTGATCTCTTCAGCGGCGTTTGTTCCTCTTTCCTCCTTTGTTAGTGGGTCACAGTGACCTGACCTGACAGCCTGGCCTTCTCTGCTCATTAACATCACTTTCAGACTGAAGCCCAGCGCTCCGCAGACTAGCTGAGGAAACTGGTGGTGTGTTGTTTGTTGTCTCTCTCTCTAACACACACTCACACTCTCTCTGTGTGTCTCAGCATCCGTCAGTACGAGCTGAAGGTACACAGTGATCTGAACATGAATAAGATCTACACTGGAGAGCTGGGACGCCTCAAGAGCTTCGAGAACCAGAAGCCGTGAGTACAGCACTTCATTCACTTTCTCATGGTGCATTGCAGTCCTCCTGGGAAGAAGAAAGCTGAATCAGTGTTCTATGGGAATTAAATATACAGCAAGGAAATATTTATCATTTCATCCATTGTGTTCTCACTGACACACCCCACTGGTAATAACTTCTTTGTTCTGGTGATCATGTATGTTCAGATCATAAATGTGATCATTCATCATCATCAGACTGACAGCAGCTTCATCTCAAGCCCCTCCCACACTTACAGATCACAGATCAATTTGATCAGACGCAGACATAATATTTGTTGAAGATACTTTTAGATACGTCAACTTTAGCCGTTATTAATAACTGAGCACTAATATTAAGTGAGCAGCAAATCAGCAAATGGTTTCTGAAGATCATGTGACACTGAAAACTGGAGGAATGATGCTGAAATACAGCTGTGCATCACAGAAATACATTACACTTTAACACAGATTCACACAGAAAACAGATGTTTAAAACTGTAATCATATTTTACAATATTAGTTTTTTGTTGTTTTTAAGCACATAACTGCATCCATGGTTTAGCAGAAGAGATTTAAAAGTCATAAAAACCTTTAAAACTCTTTTTTTTTTTTTACTTTTGACAAATACTGTGTATGTATAGTGTGTTGATTTAATAGAAAAAACTCAGAATGGGGGACTTTGTCATGTTCAGGCAGAAACCAACATAAAACAAGCACATGGACGAGTGAAACAAGAGAAGAGCTTAACATAATCTTAACAAGAGCTTAAGAAGCTTAACATGATAGCTGGGGAGACTAATCAAGAGGAAACAATTAACAAACGGACTAGAGACAATGCACACACAGCAAAAAAATCTGAGTGAAATTAACTCTGCTGGGAGTACATGTGAAACCACCCTCAAGAGTGTGAAAGTGTTAAAATAGGAGTGTTAAATTAACACTGAAGCTGAGTTAAAGTTAATGAGATAATTAAGTGATTAATTGAGTGATGATTGACCATTATTGACGAGACCTGATGTTAACATGCAGAATATTAAGAAGTTAACGTTGGCAAATGCCAAATTCAGTTCAATGTTTTCAGGATAAATAACCAGTAGGCAAATGTCGCAGAAGATTATGTTTATTAATTTTGAGAGTAGCAGAAATCACGATCAGAGTTAAAAAAGGATTCATCGTGCAGCGCTGATCAAACCCCACACTGAATAATGTCACTGTTTAGAGAAGAATCCATCGTTCAGCTTCCATAGTTGACTGTAAAGCTGCTAATCTGTATTGTAGATACGAGAATTATATTATGATTATAGAGTATTATTAAATACAACACTGTCAGATGTTAGATAACAGATAAAGAAGTGTAGTTTGTGTCTGGGGTCAGTTTTTGTCACTTGTGCTGGTATGTTTGCTCTGAGCCTGCTTGAGAAGTCATGGTTAACTGTCTGTTATTCATCGTCAGGCCTTTCGATTCGAAGAACCCTTTCCTGGCTCCGGTCTCTGTGAACCGCAAGCTCAACAAGGCCGGGGACAGACACCTGATGCACCTGGAGCTGGACATCACAGGCTCCAAAATCAGGTCACAACCAGCAGACACGCTTCCCCAATAATCAGCCAAATCACCAAATATTCCCCCTAATATTGATATTCATGATGCTGCTTTTACAGTGCTCATTTATGTCAAAATAATAAATATATCTCTTTACACCTTTAGGTTAGACTTTATTTTAGTGTCCTTGTTACAGTGTAATTAGATATTTAAGTACAGAGAAAAAATGTACTTCCCGTATGGTTAGGGTTAGGGATTGGTTTAGGGTTAGTTGTATGTAATTATGCATCATTTATTGTTATTACTATAAAAAAATAAAGAGTTACCCTGTTGTGCACTTCAAAAAATTAAACGGACAAAAGTAATATCCAGTGATGCCAACAATTTTGCATTTAAAACATAGGCTATATTTTATGTAATTCAGTAACTGAATGCATAACTTGAAATTAAAGTAGTATTTCAAAATTAAATTTGATTCCAGTAAGTTTTCTTCTTTTTTTAAATCTTAACCAGCTAAAATAAGGTCCAATAATAATCTTTAAGTATGTCTCGGTGCAGGATTGCGTCTTTTTCACATTTTAACTCCTCCAGTTCCAATGCTACCTTTTATATCAGGTGTAACTTTGTAAACTAAACTGATAATAATCAGTAACGAGTAATCTTGTGAATGCTCGATTCCATAAAAAAAAAGTTAAAAAAAAAAAGTTCAAGTTTCAAATGTGTAACCATGATTATTTAAGATTAAATGACTGTATGTTTTAAAAACAGATATGTTATGAGTTTATAATAAAAATAATTGTGGATATAAATAGAAATCCTATAATATAATCATAGCGATGTTTGATATAAAACAAAGAACCTTTATAATGCATTCTAAAAAAAATATGGCAACACTTTATTGTATGAACCAATTCTGTCTATTAACTAGTTGCTTATTAGCATGCATATTACTAGCATATTAACTGTTTAATACGTATTAATGCCTTATTCTAGCTCATTCAACCCTATTTAATCATACTCAAAGAGATAGTTCACCCAAAAATGAAAATTACCCCATGATTTACTGACCCTCAAGCCATCCTAGATGTATAGGACTTTCTTCTTTCAGACGAATCCAATCTTGAGTTATATAAAAAAAAATATCCTGTCTCTTCCAAGCTTTACAATGGCAGTTAATCAAAAGTCCAACAGAAGTCCAATAAACAACTACCTCATTATTAATATGCAGTAGTTGTTTATTGAGGCCAAAGTCATAGTTAATAGTTAGTTAATAGTGAGAATTGGTCCCCAAAATAAAGTGTGACCAAAAATATAAACAATTCTATGCAGTGTAAGCAAATACGCAAATATTTGTCCATTTAAATGGACCTTTGGTAACTTTAATGATTTTTGAACAGATAAGGATGACCGGTGTGAACTGTAGTAACTGCATTCAGCATATTGAACATTTTTCAAATGAAGCCTTGTTTATACATCGGTTTTAACTCTTTTTAAACTGCTTACTAATTGCTAATGTTCAAATGTGTGTGCAGGTATGAATCGGGAGACCATGTGGCTGTGTATCCCATCAATGACAGCGTCATAGTCAACAGGATCGGTGAGGTGCTCGGTGTGGACCTGGACACTGTTATCTCGCTCAACAACCTCGACGGTACGACATGAACCCTTCAGCCGCTCAGTCATGTCTGTGCAGTAGTCAGGATTACTAATGCTGTGTTGCTGAAGTATATTTCTGTCATGACGGCTCTCGGAGGGATTAGCATGGTAATATATTTGACAGTGTTGATGTACTTGGTCTCAATACATCCACAACATGCTGCTGTGAATATGTAAGAAATGCTGCTGCTGCACATATAACACATATGAATAACCTCCAAATAGAGTACATGAATCACCTCGTAGCAGATCTATACAGGTGGAGCTG
The DNA here is from genome assembly GCF_963082965.1 of Carassius carassius. Lineage (NCBI taxonomy): Eukaryota > Metazoa > Chordata > Actinopteri > Cypriniformes > Cyprinidae > Carassius > Carassius carassius. Next base: position 25,451,223 of record NC_081795.1, on the reverse strand, counting down.
GGGAAGGTGGAGGGAGCTGCACTGCTACAGCAAGCACTAGTCATAAATTTGAATGCTGAGCAGCAAGCTCATTGGCTACCGATGCAGGAGAGAACCAATCAGCTGTCCCATGTGTTAATGATGTCATTAGATCAGATTGAGTTAGACCTATCGGACTGCGCCGTCTATAGTTTCATGCCACAGCTCTGTATGTGTGTGTTTTCTTTCAGAGGAGTCCAATAAGAAGCATCCGTTCCCCTGTCCCACCACGTACCGCACCGCCCTGACCCACTATCTGGACATCACCAATTCTCCGCGCACAAACGTGCTTTATGAACTGGCGCAGTACGCCACTGACCCCAAAGAGCAGGAGAACATGAAGAAGATGGCCTCCTCCTCGCCCGAGGGCAAAGTAAGATCACCCGCACTACTGCAAAACTCAAGCCATGTATTAATATAAACTACACTTTAGGATCATACTCGAGCTGCAGTGTTACCAAAAGCACTGTTTTTACTACTAGTGTTAGTGATACTGTTACTGAGGCCTAGTGTTTTCACAACATTAGAATTACTAACTTTGATACCTTGAAATATATTGATTTATAAAGCGCAGAGTTCCCGTCCTTGATTCTGATTGGCTGAGCCATGTTGTAAATTATTCTACAAACATACACCATTGTTTACTTCTGTGTGTTGCTCGGCAACCACTTTGTTGCAACCACAACTGTTTCTGAGGAACTACATTACACTTTATTTGCCGTTTTATTTTGTGAAACCTAACTACGTATATAGAATAACCGTTTTATAAAAGCAATAATCCCTGTGAAGCCGTGGTTTACAGTGAATTTATAACAGCTAAGCTCTGCTTCACGTTGAACCTAACGGCCCTTAGCTGTTATAAATTCACTGTAAACCACGGCTTCACTGGGATTATTGCTTTATTTTGGCACCACAGGGGAAAACTGCCACAAGCTTAAATGCATAAATGTTAGGTTTTATTAAAACACTTGATGTGGCACAACAACGCAGAGCGACCCAATTGGATGTGTTGTTGGAGGCAGATGAGGGTGTGAGTTAAACTCTAGTTCTGCTGACAGTTTCCCTGACGCTGTGTTTGTCTTCTCTCAGGCGCTGTACCAGAGCTGGGTGCTGGACTCCTGCAGGAATATTTTGGCTATTCTGGAGGATCTGCCGTCTCTGCGGCCGCCCATCGATCACCTGTGTGAGCTTCTGCCTCGACTGCAGGCACGCTACTACTCCATCGCATCTTCCTCGAAGGTCAGAGACAGTTCACTTTAGAGTCAAAGATGGACAGTGTGTGCATTTGTTTCCTAGAGATAATGATAATTCACTAGTGAGTTATATTTCACCTTTTGAGCTTCAGTGTACAATGGGATTTTTAGTGATGGAGATCCGGCTGCAAATTTGTGGATCCGTTCATCCAAATCACTCCGAGACTGGCTGAGATTTACAGAAAATGATCTTCATTTGGCAAATTAAAGATAAGATTTTGGGGATTCATATGGAAATGTCTATAAATTATATAAGCTTTGTGTTACACCTCAAATGGCAAGGGAATTTATGTAAGTGTTTGAGTGAATTAACCCTTTAATATTCAGAGAGTCCCTGAACTCATTCACTCAAATGATTTGGGTACATGCAGACAGGGTAATAAAAACATCCCAACTGCAATTGAGAACTAGCCCAATCATGCCCAAAACCAGTTTGCATTCGGGGGAAATATAGCTATCGCATTTCCAGGGGAAAGGAGGTTTCACTTCAATTTGCAAACAAAAAAAACTAGGCATACTTGTATGGACTGAACGCTCCTGGTAAAAACGCTCAAATCACATCTACGTGCAGTTAAATAAATGCAAAAGCCCATGTTGCTATTTAGGCTTTTATTTAGATGACTCAGACAAACAGAGTAATTACACACTTTACCATTAAATTAAATAAGTGGTGTCTGCTGCCGGTGACAGGTTCATCCCAACAGCATCCACATCTGTGCTGTAGTGGTGGAGTACCAGACCAAGACGGGTCGGGTCAATAAAGGAGTCGCCACTAACTGGCTGAAGAGCAAGACGCCAACAGACAACGGCCACAAGGCCACGGTGCCCATGTACATCCGCAAGTCTCAGTTCCGCCTGCCCTTCAAGTCCACAAACCCTGTCATCATGGTCGGCCCGGGCACCGGCATCGCCCCCTTCATGGGCTTCGTCCAGGAGCGCGGCTGGCTCAAAGAACAGGGTAAGACTTCTGCTGTCGTGTGCTCCTCTGTTTCAGCATTTGTCAGGATTTTACCTTCTCATAACTGTATTCAAAATGAACTAAAAATTGATGCCGTTTGATCCTTTTACTTCCTGTGTGCATAAATCAGATGCATATATAAAGCATTGACACACCGTAGCCCAGGGGAGGTTTTTTACACTGCATGAATGTAAGAGGAAACATAACAGTCGAAAGGCTTGTTATTAAACTGAACAATCGCAACTGATTTTACTGTTTAAAGGAATAGTCTAACCATAAATGAAAATTTGCTGAAAATGTGCTCACTCTCAGGCTATCTGAGATCAGGATGAGTGTGTTTCTTCATCAGGTTTGTAGAAATGTAGCATTGCATCAGTGTCTCATCAATGGATGCTCTGCAGTGAATGGGTGCCGTCAGAATGAGAGCTGATAAAAACATCACAATAATCCACATCACTCCAGTCCATCAGTTAACATCTGGAGAAGAGAAAAGAAACAAAATCCATCAAGACGTTGACTTCAAACCGTTGTTTCCGACTAAAATATAATGCTTAATAATTCTTCCTCCAGTAAAAAGTCATCTTGTCTGAATCAGAAGAGAAATCTGCACTGATCGATCCCAAACTTTGATTTCAACATGATGGACTTTTCACTGGAGGAAACGTTATTATTGCTCATTTTAGTTGTTCGGGCTCTCATTCTGACGGCACCCATTCACCACAGAGGAGCCGTTGCTGAGCAAGTGATGCAATGACACATTTCTACAAATCTGATGAAGAAACAAAACTCTTCCTGATCTTGGATGGCCTGAGAGTGAGCACATTTTCAGCGAATTCACATTTTTTGGTGAACTATTCCTTTAAGCACAATTGAAGTGAGCACTCAAGCTTTGTGACGGTCAGCTTTCTCTGCATGCATCGAACCGCACGCAACAAACTAATCGAATTCTCTATCGATATTTATCCATATCTCTCCCACCCTTATTCCAGTCAGTCGTCGTGCAATTAGGATCTTGATTTCCCGTTTGTAGGTAAGGAGGTTGGAGAGACGGTGTTGTACTACGGCTGCCGTCACAAGAACGAGGACTTCCTGTACCAAGAGGAACTGGGGGAGTTTGAGAAGACCGGAGTCCTGACGGAGATCAACGTAGCTTTCTCCAGAGACCAGGCCGAGAAGGTAGCGCTCATGCTAGGCTACACGTCTAGCTCACTTTGGCCCACAATCAAATAATCTCTCCCCAAAATATCTTTGGTAATCGTTTTCTTAACTGAGAGCCAAAAAGGTAATCAGTACATCCTCTCTGTAGCATCTAACAGAAATATTAGTCAAAGAAAAAGTCAACATCCATAACCATCTGTTTTATAAATTGTGTTTAAACTTAGGCTTATTTTAATCTAATTAATTACATGATGTGCCGATTTATTCATCGAACTATCTGCAATCACCTATAAAATATTTTTTTAAAGCCATTAATGTTCAATAATAATTAAAAAAAAATGAATAGACGTTACAAAAAGTACACTGTTAGCAATTGATGTAATTTTATAGTACATTTTACAACAATACACTGTATTCATGGTTTTTATTGTAAATGCAAATGCATGATGGGAAAATGATGGACAGTCCTGTAATATTATTGTAACTACACTGTAGAAGCATTGTTTTACAGACACCACAAAGCATTGTGGGATAGCATTAAAACTGGTACTTTCATATTCTTTCTAACATAAAAAAGTCCAGTTTCCATATTAGTATAATGTTATTTTAAGGTTAGTAAAATGTTCCTGCAACATTCTCTCAGTCATTCAAACACCTGCTGTGAACAAGCAAGAAAGAAAGAGAAATAAGAACAAACTACAACTTTCTTCAGCCACAACTCCACAAACAGCATTAACAGCTTCACTTATAGTAATACTAATCAGAATGATTTTATTTCTGTCATGCATCTACAGAAATTCTTATTGAGAATTCACAGAGGTTAAGATGTTGATGTCTTATTGAAAATGTTTTTTTGAGATCACCATCATAGAGATCAGGGTTTGCTTCAGTTGTGCTCTTGACCCTCAACTTTTGCTGCAATACTTTTTTCTGTAGCAGTTGTTTTCAGAAAACATTTCTGCATATATAAAGCAGATCAACAAGTCTGTTTTAATAGCAACCTACTGCCTGCACTAAAATGGTTTAAGTGACCCAACTGATATAAAAATGAATAATTAGAAACACTGTTGTGGTTTGTACACTAATGTTTAACAGTGTAGAAATATTGTTTTTGCTAACTTTTTGTTTAAAACGTGTTTTAGGTTATTTATAAACTCACAGACATCAACATTTGGCGTATGAAACACAACAATGGTGACATGTTTAATGCCAGCATACAAAACATGTTCATGGCTCCCAGCATGCATTGCTGCAATTCTGTTTTTCTGGATTGTCACCACTGTTGAGGATTGTACGACAACAATACAAAATACAACATTTTATTGTATTAATGCTACTGTAATCACAGCAACACTGCTGTATAAACACAGAATTTTATTGTATTAAATCAACAGAATATTTCTTGTATATTACTTGGCGTATATTCACGGCAATTAGTTGCCAGGAGTTTCCTGTAAAAATACAATACATTTTTAACAGTGTAGCTTTAGAAATATATATATATATATTTTTTTTTTAATTCAACAGAAGTTCCACTCCCGATGCTTAAGTTATAGTCACATTGTAACCTTAAAAATTAATAATAAATAAAAATATTATGTATAATGCAGAATGCTTTTATTTTAGAGACGGCATGAATGCATTTACACTGCAATCAGAATTATATTAATAAAGCTATGAGATTAATGGCTTTTAAATGGAAATTTAAATTGAAATATATATATTTTTTTTTAGATATATATAAAATGATACTCTAAATATGATTCTTAATGAATCATTCATTCAACCGATTCATTCAAACATCTGATTCAGAACAAATTCAGAAACAAAGCAAGTGACTCTTTATGAACGAGTCACTGAATCATTGAATCATTCATTACTGATTTAATAATGAAACACCGCTGATTACAAGTTAATGCTCTACAGTTTCGCTGCAACTCTGAGTGGAACTATTTTCATCTGAAAATTGAGCAAAAAATGACAGAAATTGACCATATTGTGTTTAAAATGTAGGACAAGATTAACTTTTAACTTTAAAATGGATTTATTGAACAGATATTGGAGACAAAAAGCACACTTTATATGTAAATGATGTGTTTGATGTGTATTTCCTGCAGGTGTACGTACAGCATCTTCTGAAGAGGAACAAGGAGGCCGTCTGGAGACTGGTTCACACAGACAACGCTCACATCTACATCTGTGGGTGAGTAAACATCACGACACGAGACGGAGCGAACCTGAAACCTTTCTAAAACCCCCCATCACTGTCCTCCACAGGGACGCCCGAAACATGGCGCGGGACGTCCAGAACGCCTTCTACGAGATCGCAGAGGAGCTGGGAGAACTGAGCCACGCTCAGGCCGTGGACTACATCAAGAAACTCATGACTAAAGGACGCTACTCGCAGGACGTCTGGAGCTGAACCAGACCGCTTCTGTTCAGTCCTGATGTGTGCTTTCATAGAGAGGAGACCAAATGTGTTCGTTGTCATCCTGCAGACAGAAAACACTGACACACATTACCTCATTCGAAACCGATTACGTCACATTACAAATACTGTGTAGAGTCATGATCTTGACATACTAATCAAACACATATGCATGAATCTTTATAATCGTTTTTAGTAACGCCAGACTAGAGCTGGATTAATGCTGGAGCACTTCTGTGTTAGCGTGAAGAGACTTTAACTCACTGTTATTGTTCTGAACTTGAGGAAAGAGGTTTAAACATGACTCTTGGAGGAGTATGAAGAGTGTTTTCTGTGACTTTCAGCCTTCAGATGTCCTCGTAGCTCTCTGAATGACTGGGTTTGTCTTGTCACAGGGAACAGATGCTGGTCTGGAGGCTCTGGTCGTTTGCTTTAGTGGAAGACCAGCATTGCTGCTCAAAGGTTTACTATTTGGGAAATCTAGAAAGTGGTAGTATTTTTTTTTTACATAATCAGAGTTTTGTATGGACCTCATATATCTAACACACACAGCTGTTTAGGCATATTTGTAATGATTAAATATAACCGTAACACCACCCTGGTCTTTAGCCTGTTTCTGTTCACTTTTATTCATCACTATTTTCTGCGTTTTGAATAATATTAAATATCATCAACACATTGAAATGTAAAGATAGCTTCAACGCGGTCTTTGTTTGCCTAGCTGAGTTTTGTCTCGTAGTTTCATTAACACAGTTTTGAGCAGCTGTGCTTTACGTGATGCAAGATGTTTGTTGTAAATGAATCACGTAATGCTGAACACGGGGAGACCACAGTACTGTAGGATTAGAAATCAGTTAACATAAAGACTTTTAACTTAAACCTATTTTTCCACCGAGTTATTTACAGAAGCCTGTTACTCTGGAAGCTTGTTTTCATCACCGTATAGAAAATAATAATTTGATAATATATTATAAAGTTATTAACATATAATAATATATTATTATTTATTAATAATAATAAACATTTTAACTTTTAATCTTGGCCAATTTAGACTTTTGTTTCACATGTCAGACATTCACAATTCAAGATATAAAGTCTGAATTGCAAGATGTTACATTTGGAAGAGATATAAACACTCGGCTTCATGGAATATATTAAAGGACTCGTGTCCTGTATTACTGTCCCACACCTCAAGTGGTCATGTTCACACTCTTTTTCAGCATTTTCAAGTTTAATGTGTGTTAAATCTCTGGTGAAATTTTATCAGATATTTTACAAAGTTTGTTCAGAATGCAAATAAAAAGTTATCTCTTTTGTATGGATAGCTGCACACATACAGGAAAAGAAGTAAATTAAGTGGATCAAATAGAGAAATTCATCCAGACATAGGGTTTAATGTGCTGACGAGTAAATTAGAAATAAAAGGGTTAATTAAAAAAAAAGCATAAATAGATATGTGGCAAAGTAAATGGTGAGAATAAAGACGTCATGAGGAAAACATGAGTCTGGACTTTGTGTTAAATGGGACCTTCCTGAAACAGCTGACTATATTTTAATTAAATGTAAAGGATATGATGAATGTTTTCCTTTAACATCAATGCTCCACTCTCCATCCTAGGTGGCTGTGTATGCACCTAAAACTATAAAAATGTCAAAAAGACATATTCTTAAGATATACTTGCCCACAGGATCGCCTTCTAACAATGACCCACCAATTCACAATCTCAACAACATTTTTAGTGAATCGTTGGCCTTCTGGAAAGTATGTTCATTTACTGTTGACCGAGGGCTTAGCCGTAAAAGAAAAAGAGAACGGAGATCACACCAGAGAGAGATGCCAAATAAACTATTTTTATTCTCTTACAACAGGAATCTTTTCAGGGGCAGACAAGGCCAAAACAATAAAAACTTTTCTTTGAAACTAAATAACCTCAAATGAAATAAAGAAAAAAAAATACAGATCTCCCTCAACCATAAACAAAATGAGGGAAAGATACATAAATAAAATAGAGTCTATCCCCCTACTTCCCTTAGTATGGCAAACTACTATTTACAAGAATATTTACAGGGCGTACACAAAGCAGAATCAGAATCGTATATAATATTACAATGACAGACACTCAACAGATTCACTGCACAGAATATATCTGGCAAACATTCACTACCAAACGACGACAAAGACAAAAACAAAGAGTTCACAGATGCATAGCATTTTAAAGGTCATAACAACTGTACATGTACTCAATACTTGGTAGGGGCTCCTTTTGCTTTAATCACTGCCTCAATTCAGCGTGGCATGGAGGTGATCAGTTTGTGGCACTGCTGAGGTGTTCTGGAAGCCCAGGTTTCTTTGACAGTGTCCTTCAGCTCATCTGCATTGTTTGGTCTCTTGTTTCACATCTTCCTCTTAACAATAGCCCATAGATTCTCTCTGGGGTTCAGGTCTGGTGAGTTTGCTGGCCAGTCAAGCACACAGGCACCATGGTCATTTAACCAACTTTTGGTGCTTTTGGCAGTGTGGACAGGTGCCAAATCCTGCTGGAAGATGAAATCAGCATCTTCAAAAAGCTGGTCAGCAGAAGAAAGCATGAAGTGCTCCAAGATTTCTTGGTAAACAGGTACAGTGACTTTGGTTTTCAAAAAACACAATGGACCAACACCAGCAGATGACATTGCACCCCAAATCATCACAGACTGTGGAAACTTAACACTGGACTTCAAGCAGCTTGGGCTATGAGCTTCTCCACCCTTCCTCCAGACTCTAGGACCTTGGTTTCCAAATGAAATTCAAAACTTGCTCTCATCTGAAAAGAGGACTTTGGACCACTGGGCAACAGTCCAGTTCTTCTTCTCCTTAGCCCAGGTAAGACGCCTCTGATGTTGTCTGTGGTTCAGGAGTGGCTTAACAAGAGGAATAAGATAACTCTAGCCATTTTCCTTGACACGTCTGTGTGTTGTGGCTCTTGATGCCTTGACCCCAGCCTCAGTCCATTCCTTGTGAAGTTCACTCAAATTCTTGAATAGATTTTGCTTGACAATCCTCATAAGGCTGCAGTTATCTCGGTTGGTTGTGCATCTTTTTCTTCTACACTTTTTCTTTCCTCTCAACTCTCTGCTTAACATCCTTGGATACAGCACTCTGTGAACAGCCAGCTTCTTTGGCATTGAATGTTTGTGGCTTACCCTCCTTGTGAAGGGTGTCTTCTGGACAGCTGTCAGATCAGCAGTCTTCCCCATGATTGTGTAGCCTAGTGAACTAAACTGAGGGACCATTTTGAAGGCTCAGGAAACCTTTGCAGGTGTTTTGAGCTGATTAGCTGATTGGCATGTCACCATATTCTAATTGTAGAATACTAGTTCGGGATGCATACGCTAAACCTTTTTTTTTTTTTTTTTTGCGGGAAGGAGCTCAATTGAGCAGACACAACTTTATCTAAAATTTTAGACATAAATGGAAGACTTGAAACGGTCCTATAATTTACCAGTTAACTCTAGTTGTGGTTTAGTGACATTAGCAACTGATAATTTAGGATTACGCAGATAAATGTACATAATGAATAGCAAAAATTTTACCAATAGGCTACATTGCAACTTGTTCAAAAGAAAACTGGGTTTAAGATGTGTATGACTAGATGATGTGTGAAAATGTAGTAGCCTATATTTGATATCAATATTCTTCACAGTGCAAGCTCATGTTTATTCAGTAAAAACCGGGATAAATCCCCTATTGATTTGAAACGCGCCGCTGCATTTCTCTATTAGGACCGATGGCCGTGTGTGTGACATTAGCACTATTCTCTGTCCGTGATCAGATGATAATAGCGAAATTATTATTATTTTTATTTTAAATAGTGAAATTATTAACGTGAAAGCTCAAGACAGTAGACGTCATCGTGTCATGACGTCACAAAGCCAGTGGCGACCACGTGACAGAAAAGGCGCTAAGTTGATACCACTTTCTAACAGACAGGGGTCTTCGGCCAAACACATTTTGACCAAATACATCTCATTTCGTTTCGCTTGTCGTTTTCTTTATCATTAGTTTTCCCATCAGTTATGCGTGATAAACTCTGCTGCGTTTTTATTTTGTTATGTGCCCTAGACCAACGGATGAATCCGCGCGTTCCCGTTAAGTAGATGGTACCGTCCGGCCTCGGGTCAAAGGTCATTAGAAGTCTGTAGTGCGTGTGTTCCGCTCGTGCCGGGTTTTTAATTTGTTTATTTTGGAACAGGTGCTCTATTGGTTTTATTTCGGCCGGAAAGATGTCCTCAGGTAAATATATATGATATATTGTAGCGCGCAGCGCTGTAGTTGTTGGTTATTTGTTTGATTTTCAATGTGAAAGTTGATTAACGCAGCGCGCTTAGCATTAGCGGCTAATCTGTCGGCGCGGTTCGCCCAGGTTTGAATATAAAACCACACTCACGACAGAAGAACAACGTAAAACTGTTGAATTATGTTTAACTTGTGTTTAATAGTTGTAAGCGAGCTCGATGGACACGTAACTCTAGCGGAGATGATCGTTTAACTCATGAACGTGCTCGTAGTGTAGCGTGCTGTGATGATTAGCTTAGCATAATCATCGCTGATAGCACGCGCGCGTCTTTAAATGCTTTAAAAGCTTTAATAATGTCTGACTAATTAATGACTTGTCTTCACAGATTCAGGCTACGGCCAGCCTGGCGCTCAACAAAGGTAAGAGACCGATTATAGTTTTATAAACATTACTTGATCAATAATAGATGTAAATATCTGCTAAATTACTATGTAAATCTGGTGCAAAAATGCAGTGCCATTGTTTTATTGTATTTATTTCTGCAAGATTAACCCGTTGATTTGTTTCAAGATGTCATTTTCAACCTTTATTTTAATTGTGCAGCTATGGCTCTTATGCTGGCTCCCAGGGCTATCCAGCCGGACAGGTGATGTGATGTTTTATTATCTCCCTGGTGTAGATGTGCTTCATTGTAGTGTTGAGTTTGTGTTGACTGAGACTTCTTCTCTCCAGCAGGGATATGGTCAGGGAAACAGCAGCAGCTCTTACACTGGACAGAGTTACTCCTCTTATGGACAGACTGGTGGTATGTGTTAATGAATAATTGATTGAGTGTGTGTGTGTGTTAATGAAGGGTGTGTGTAACACGTGTTCTTCTGAAGGAGAGAGCTACGGTCAGGCGACTCAGGGCTACTCTTCTGGAGGATACAGTCAGCCGCAGCAGCAGGGCTTCGACAGCTACGGACAGCAGGCGTCTGAACCCTCGGCCAGGTAACAGATCACACTCTTACCTTTGGTCCTTGTGCTCTAATTTGTGAGTAAGGCCAAATTAGCATGCTTGTTTTTCCTGGGTTCACTGGGTTCAGTCAGTCTTTGTGTCTGTCAATGTGTTTAACTTTTGTATTTGTTCAACAATAAAAATATTAGCAGCTGATATTTATTAAAATTGGTATGACCCTTTAAAGGGGTCATATGATGCTTTTTTTAAAGATCATTATTTGGTGTAACAATGTTTACATGTTTTAAAGTTAAAAAAACACATTATTATTATTATTGAAACACTACATTATAGTGTTGGGCGATATGGTCTTTTTATATTGTCAGCCTTTGAGATCGACGATACACAATATTATCTTGCATGTGTGGAGCAAGAAAGAGACTCTTTGTTCTTGTCATAGCATAATATTTGGTGATTTAAACCATGCATGTGCGCAAAAGAGAGCCTATCGAGTCACCAATAATCGAAAAAATATATACTTTCAAACACGCTGATAAACTAAAATATAAAAATACGGTATTTAAAACAGCTCGTTCATATATAGTCGGACGCAACGGTCATATCGCGTATCCTGTGACAAATCTGCAGCATCTGCGCACAGAAGTTATCAGTCTAAACGTTCTGCAAAATCAGTCAATGGTGAAAATCAATAATTTAATTTAAAGTCCAACAGTTTAATACTAATATTGTACATAAATGAACACGTTAAATATAAAGTATTAAAAACAGGTAAGTTCATATATTTGGAGTAAAGTTCAGTTGTACTGATGCATTGGTCACACAGCGCCTCATGATGAGACCGACGCACCGTCACAGAAGCAAGAATGAGATGCAGTCTAACATAACTGTGACATTAAAGCATCTGCTAAATGCATTAATAAACTCAGTTAGTGAGGGATCGTTTAAAATAGTGCACATATACAGGTCGTTCAGATTACTTGTTAAAGTGCAATGAAAATCCTTATATCTGCAGACGATGTGTGTCTGTTTGTGGATAGTCATTCACTGGCTACAGGCTCTAATCCTCATTTGCGTGCGTGTGTGTGTGTGTGTGTCGGAAATGCGGTGCTAAAGTGAAATAGCTGGGCAGTTTGATAGCCAAATTATAATAGGCCAGGGCTATGAAATGAATTAATATTGCCACCAGCAACGTCTATGAAAGGTTAACATTTTTGTTGTCAATCAATAAAATAAAATAAATAAATGGAAGATTAACAACTGTGTATTTTGACATACGTGTGTGTGTGTTTTCGTTGCTAGCCAGCATACGTTCAGCCGAATGCACAGACTTTCAACCTATACTGCATTTGATAATCGCCTTCGTCCAGTCTGCGCTATTTCTGCGTTATGACCGAACACTGTATTTATACTCATTTTAAACTAGAGTTGTGGATATATAACACTGTATTGTAGAGTTGTGGATTAGAGCCCGACCGATATGGATTTTTGGGGGGCGATGCCGATATTAACTCGAAAAGAGCCGATTTATAAGCCGATATTTTGATTTTAAAAATAATCTGGATATTAGACCCATTTCCTATAAACTGCACTTACACAACATTCAATAGCAAAATATCTGCCTGTTCTATGTATGTGGGCTGTATAAACCATTTTCCAGAATGGATTATGTTAAAAAAAAAAGCCTTAGATTACAGTCTCAATGACTAAACAGTTGCACATCAAAAGTATATATTTTTTAATGATCAAAAAACAGTCTGGTTTTAAACATTTAACACTTTTACTTTCTTCCAGTTGAAGCTGGTTTTAACAGTCTGTGTGTTTACTGTAAATAAATTATAATACTAAAGTTAAAGTATTTGCAGAAGTAGTCCCACACTTTGCTGCTACAGCATTCACCTTTTTCAGCCATCTGTAGGCAGAAAGAGAGACGGAGAAAGAATAAGCATGTGTATTAATAATATCACCATGTATCATTACTCATGTCATCATTAGAATTATAATAATAATAAACTGGGATCTCCTACATAGGCAAAATATATATATATTTTTTTTTATTTGTCAAGTAATAGGTATTACCTACTTATATTTAACAATATTATTTCAACATTTTCCTGTTATGTCTGTAAAGCTGCTTTGAAACAATATGTAAAAAAAAAAAAAAGCGCTTGTTCAGCTCACATTTATTTACATGTCCCCTCTGGTTTAATCATTTCTGACGCACCTACTGTAGTTACTGTAACTACACTATATTTGCTCTCACAGACACATTCACAACAGACCCGTATATCTTCTCCTCTTCTCTTTGTGCAGTCTGAATCAAAACATCGTCTTGCCTACTATTACCGGAAGATTACGGAATCAATTCGAAGTTGAATGGTTAACGTTAGTGTCATGAACACACCGCTGTCAATTTTGAGAAGAACCACCTTCAAACAAGTTAATAGCAAGCATTTAAGGGGCCTGCTAAAAAGGAAGCTATTAGCGTTAGAGTAACGTAACCAGCCTGAATTCACCAAATTGTTCTCTGGACCTGAGGGTAGCCTCTTCTTCCTTGCTTCTCTCTTAATTCTCATCAGCGGGACTAGCGCTATCGCTCGCTTCTTACGAGACAGATACATGTTGGCTGCTGATCGAAAGGAGGAGGAACAGACTATGAAAGGGCTCCAGCTAAACGTTTTTAAAACTCCGCCTACGCCATAGCGCAGCGCAAATCGCGTTGTATCTGAAGGGCAACGCTGAACCCAGCGGCAAGCGACGTGCATACCGCGTCTATTTAACTTAATAAGTTAAACGCTAACGTTATAGTTTGACCTCCTATTAACGTTCGCGCTCTTCCACTGATAAACATGGTATTAGCTTTGTGGCTAATCTAATATAGCAATGCATTAGCGGCTGTAAGTGATGTTACAGAATATTTAGAAGTGATAATGATAGGACCGTTAGCTAGAACTATCACACAGTTTTTATATACAGGGTATGAACTAAATCTACAATCATTTCACATGACGAACGACAGACTCACCGTCAAAACAGTAAGTTACATCTCCGTGGCTTGGCTAATCACTTTCTTCTGTAGTGGACTTCTGGCGCTGTTGTTAACTCTGGAGCTGCAGAGCTCCCTCTGGTGGGAACACTATGCAACACTCATAACATGAGTGAAGCATGAGACTCTGTTTCTCATGTTTCATCGGCCGTTATAAATGCCGATGCCGATTTAAATGCAATTAGCTTATATCGGCCGATAATATCGGCCGGCCGATATATCGGTCGGGCTCTATTGTGGATATCTCATAACTCCCTCTCACAAGCTCTTGTCAACGCCGTCATCTATTGATGTTGATAGATTGTAGTTGTTGCCAGGTCTTCACAAGAAAACCCGCCCAGCGCTACTCAAAACAAGTCTTAAACTAGCCCAATCGCGTTTCGAGGGGGTCCCCAGTTAAAAAACACATTTTTTGGAGGGGTTCCCCTGCTTAAATTCGCATTCCAGGGGATAAATAACATGTTATTGGAGTCGCTTCAAAACAACCCTTAGCAACATTGTAGCCCAGTTCCATGGAAAAACAGCGGACTTGACACCGTTGCGTCTCTTCCTTTTCTTTTCCGGCTGTCCCGGGCCAGTGTTGCCACCTTGTGGACTAACTTAATTGGTGCAAACCAATTCAAGGCATGTATGCGATCTGCACATACTCTTCTGATGGGCCGGATGAAGATGATTGGCGCGGCCTCATTCGGCCTGCAGGCTGCCAGTTGAATAGACTTGTAATAGGCAGTCTTATAACCAGGGGTGCACATAAGTGGTAACCAAAATAAAAAAATGCGTTATATAAATGTTCTGACAGTGCATTTGCGTACCGACATGGTTGACCACTGTTAATACACAATAACCATTTTAGTTCACAAACTGTACTATGTAAGTTTTATTTTCTACCTGAAAGCATAAATCTAGGCTATGCCATGCCGTTTTCAAAGCACAATACAAAACCGTGACATTGACGCTCTTTAATCAGCAGCAGCGCTAAATCCGGAAGCGCGTATACATACTTACCGGCAACCCGACAAAATAAAAGCCTGCTTTTTAAGTTTGAATATGATGAAACTGCCTTTATTTATTGTTAGACTTTTTTTTAAATTTTTTATCCAAAGCGACTTAAAATTGGGGAATACATAGTGATTCTTCTTAAAGAGGCAAACAAAGAAAGTAGTAGTAAATATTAGCATTTTATTTTTTAAGTTGGGTGGTGTTGGTGCAGTGGATAAGACACATGCCGTTGGTGTGAGAGACCCAGGTTTGAATCCACTGAGACACCAATGTGTCCCTGAGCAAGACACTTAACCCCTAGTTGCTCCAGAGGCGTGTGACCTCTGACAAATATAGCAATTAATTGTAAATCGCTTTGGATAAAAGGTTCAGCTAAATGAATAAATGTAAATGTAAGTTTACTATAAAATAAATGTATTTGTATTTAATACCAGGACTGCCTTTTATTTTTAATAATATTATTACACACTTATTTAGTATGTTTACTATTATTTTATAAAAAAAAAAAATAAAGTGCAATAATATAACTATTATTAATTAATTTTTTATAGTTCTATTTAATGGGTCACACTATATGCAGTGTGAGGACCAAACCAAATCTCCAGGTTCTCTTATGAGAACCAGGCTGAAAAAATGATGTGCACCCCTGCTAATAATTTAATACATTAATAGGAGAATGAGCGAATATTGTCTTGACTATCGACAGAGACATCTGCTTACGTCGATACACGATACTATCATCTGTCCGCACAACCCTACTACATTATTGTTGTTGCTCTATGCCCAGTCTCTCTCAAACATGGTTTTCTACAAAGTTCCTCCTTCTGACGAGCGCAGTCTTCTCTGATGGGCCAACTGATCCAGTGCATTGTGATTGGGCGAACACAGATGGTTAAGACAGTGAACTCCACTGTGTGACTTTCTCTCTCTCTCACACACACACACGATACGCAAAACTCCGCATTTGAACATTCAACAGCAAATACTTAAACTAATAACAGAACATACTAGGGCTGTCACTTTTGTGAAAATCATTTTCGATTTTTAAGACATAAGTGTTCAATTGTTCATGTCTAAAAAAAATACTTTTTCATTTTCAACGCCAAATAACGGATGAAGAGAGCACTGGAAACGCACAAGTCAGCAATATTTCTTATTTATTTGCATGAAGTTTCGTGCAGAATAACAAACAGTTAGAAAAAAAACATGCAGAGTGGACTGCTGCCATAACATAAATGAAAACATTACTGCAGGCTTCAACCCGGCTGCATTTATGATTTAGGCAATTCAGAAATCTCCAAATTTATTTTAAATAATGATTCAATTAATTTCAATCAACTGTTAAAAAATGAAACTTTAAATGGACTTCAAGTTGAGAACAGGCCATGTGTTTTTTTTTATTTTTTTTATTTTTTCTATTGAACATAACCGACAATTAGTCTAGGCGGCACTAGGCAGGCATAATGAAATGCGCAAAAAGGCTAGGCCCATTACAAATTTTTGGACAGGAAAACAAGTCAATCAACATTTTCGGGGTCCAGGGGGAGAGCGTTTTTTATTCACTATATGTCCAGCTGTTGAGGACGCGCTCCAACCGTACTGATGTCCCAGGGACACTCCGGTACTTTATTGCCAGCTGCGCAAAAGCAATCTTCCACCACAAAAGCAGGTCGATGTCAGCTTGCAATGGTGGCTCCTTTTCATAACTCATGTCGTTGTACTCCATTTTCTTTGCAAAAATCTAGATGTAGCGATTGAAACTGAAACTATAGGCGTGTAAAATTGCTGGGTATTTTCTGTCTAGCTTTCGCAACTCCTACTGCACTTTCGGAATTCTTTTTCTCCTTGTCTGAGAGTTTTGTTACATCTATACTTTTAATTGTTTAATTCTTTTAAAATTAGGTGTACATATTTGGTTAAAATTGATTCCCTATTTTCGTTTTTGAAACCTTTTTTTTTTGGTTGGTCCAATCGATTGTGCGATTCATTTTCGAATGAAAAGTGACAGCCCTAGAACATACGTCCAGCAGCTGATTCAGAAGCATCAGATTGTCATAGTAAAGTCAGAATGAAATCCTCTTCTAGGTTCATGAAACGGTCATCCATAAAATGCGTCGCTGTTCTGTTGTAAGTAATCTTAAAGATTCCTGAATCCATCTACTTTCAGAAGAACAAATAAAGTGCTTCTGCTTTCTCCTGGATGCAGCATGTTTCAACACTAACTGTGTTACTGAACCCAGCCTTCTTTCTTTGCGTCAACATTTGGGCTGTATTATGCTAATATTTCCACATCGTGACATAGACACGTGGGAGCGTGTTTGAATGAGCCGTTTTAGGGGGTCGTGGCGGAGTCTTAACTTTGATAAAGAATATCTCTTTGGATTTGAGACTTTAGTCTTTGCAACTTAACAGATCTTTATGCACCAAGAGCTTGAAACACTCCAAAGAGAAAGGAGAAATTGAACTCATCATATGACCCCTTTAAGAGCTCATGTGATTGTGTGCATCATCAACAAAGATGATGCACCAGAAAATCTGTTTTCACCCACCCCTAAATATTAAGCCTCTTGCCCTCCAATCTGTCTCGCTGCAGTTATGGTGAGAAGTCGTATGGGCAGCAGCGCTCGTACGGTCAGCCGTCAGGAGCCGGTGCTGATGGGGCAGCGCTGGGTCAGTCCGGCGGCTCATACGGGGGGTCTCAAGGTGGATATGCACGACGCGGTGATGGTAATTCTTTAATTTACTGCTGCGTCTTTGCATACACTCTTGATCTGAACGTTGTTTTTTTTTCCCTCTTTGATTTTGTCTTATCGATTGTCAAATGAATGTAAAAGCAGTCCCTCCGCTCTCTTCAGGTGACGCCCGCAGGTATGGTGATGACAGCGGCTCGGACCGGTCGGAGGGTTACAGGGGCAGAGGTCGTGGGGGTTATGACCACGGAGGCTATGACAGAGGTGGCCGGGGCGGCCCACCCTCCGGTATGGGGTAAGTCTGCCCACCCCTAAAGGTATTACATCACTGATTAAAAAACAACAACAATGCACGTAGGCCTGAAAACGGTTCATTTATAGGATTTCTTTTTTTATTTATTTTTTGGTTGATAACCAATTTGGTCAAGTATTTGAAAGTTTGGAGGCTTGTCTGTACTTTTATTATGTGAAGAGGTTGTACTCTATGGACCCACCATTCATCCGTTTCTGTGAAGTGACACTCCACCCAGTGGACTGATGGTAACTTTATGACCGTTTCTTGTATGATGTTTGTACTTTTTAAAAGTGTTGAGGCTACATTAGCAAGGTTTCTCTCCATCTGTAGTCCACATTTTTCTGCATTAAAGGGGTCATGAACTGAGAAATCAGAAACCCTTCAACTTTACATCCTGTAAGTTTCAGAACTCAGTTTCTCGTTAGTCTATAATCTCTTATTGAAGCCAAAATGACAGGTTGTGGAATGGCCACTTTGTCATAATAGTGAGACTAAACAGTGCCTCTGTAGAAGATCTACGCCTGCTTCTACGTCAGTGCCTGTTTAGCTCCGCCCACTGAATCACACACACACAGTGTAAATGAGAGGCGCAAACGCAGGGCTACACAGAAACCAAATGACCAAGATGCTCCAAAGACCGACAGATGCTGTTCAGTGCCAAGCTGTGGAAAACAGTCTTTTCATTGCCTTCAATCTGGTCCCAACATCAGGAAAGACGTCTTTTTTTTATTTTTATTTTTTATGACGTTCCATACTGAGACCATAAGAACTTGTTCCTTTGTTCAATTTATTTTACTGTAGATTTGTCTACAAACAAGGCACAATTTGACGCAGGAGTTTCAGAGAGATTCAATCTAAAAGTCGATGCTGTTTGACTACATCTGATCTGACAGTAATGTTACACCACACAAGTGAGGAACTGTTTTTATTGAAGAGGGCCCTATTGGTTTGTCTTATTACAGATAGTTTGATGTGCATGTACTTGTTTTAAACCCGAAACACAGCAGAGAACATTTGGAGAAGAGTACAAAATGAGGCAGTTCATGACCCCTTTAACAGAATCTCATTCACATTTAAGTCATGTTTTAAAGGGGTGTAACGACACACTTATGTCACGATTTAATACAAGTTATGATTCCGAACTCTTGATTATGATATTTTGAACCAAAATAATGTTTAATAAATTGTTAATTCTGGTATTATCACAGCATGCATGTATTTGGATTGGACTGCTCGATTGATTATTTTTAGGACGCCTTTATGACATGAACTAAATGTGGGTCAGTACATGATTACAATATTTACATTTTTAGGTGAAGTATACCTTATAGCTACGTCTCTGATAAAACCAACTATTGCGAATCAGATCGTGTACATCACCGATACACATCGTGCCATTTTTATTTTGCTATAAGGATTGTCGTTTCACCCCTAATGTTTTAGCTCAAAACACAAACTGACACATCTATGGGTATTTTCCCTCAAGGTTTCAATCTGCTTTAGAATCCGTAAGAGCTTAGACGTCTGAAAAACATGAGAATTGATTGGAAGTGTGGTACATTTTGGTAAAATGTTGTCTTTGTGTAGGAAAGCCCCTACTAGTGCGCTTCCTCATGTTAATGCAATTCTCAATTTCATTGGCTGGTTAAATTCTTATTCTGAAGAAAACCCAAAACAATCTGAAGTTTCCACTTGTTATCCACTGAAGTTTTTAATGCCGGTTGAAATCCAATTTTTAGTGCTCATTTCTTTTGATCTCCATCAGTTTTTCCCTCCTTCCCTTTGGGAGAGTGTTCACGTTGGAAAGTTCAGCTGCAAGGAACAGTTCTCAGTCACTCCACATGAATCGGTGTCTGCACAGTGTTGTTTCATTTTGTGTTAACCGGTCTACATTTTATACTACAGGTATCAAAGTGAGTGAAATTAAAGTTGGACCTCAGCCATTGGAGCTCATAAGCACTCATAATGGAAGGAAAATGTGTGCTCGTCTACACGAGTGCCACAACAGTTAGATGCTCAAATCTAGAGTCAATTCTTGAAGATCTCGAGAGGGAGCAGGGAGGTTGTCCTCCGTGCTCTTCTCTGGTTTTAGTCTCAATTCAGAGAGCATCAAATATTGGCATTCAACCAAAAAAAGCCATTCTAATTTGGAAAGAGGCTTGCCGCCTTTGGTTTCAGTATGCAATGTTTCATGTGCATTTGGCCCATCATCTTTAACCTATCCGTCAATGGGAGCCGTTTCCTCCTCAGTAGTAAACCATGAAAGGATTACTGGTAAAGAGGGAGCCTTGCGCTCCCAGGTATCAACAATGGAAAGCCATCATATCTTCAATTTTTTCCTCTGCAGTGGTGGTGACCGTGGTGGCTACAAAAATTACGGTGGTAAGTGATGAGCATCTGTCTCAGTGGGGGAAAGATTAAAACAAAGATACAGAAAGATTAGCTGACAAATGAGCTCTTGAGCCACCATTTTATGTCAACCCAGAGGAACATCACCTTATTGTCTTTATTGCTGTCGTCTCTGGTAATGCTCTTGTTGAGATAGTCTAACAACTACCCAGTTTTATATTAAATGGTCTTCTTGCATGAGGAAATTGAATTAAATGCCAGTGTTCTGGATGCCAGCTGTGCATAAGGTGACAGAGACGTGATTTAAATGAATACTTCTCATTTAATTTTGCTAGTCTCACAGAAAGTTTCTTCTGGTGTACAAAGGTGTTGGAAATGGTGCAGCAATTTTGGACACTGGTGCATAGATTAAACTCTCACTTGTAAAGGTCAAATCTACATAGCAAAGCCGTTTGGTTTTATTCACATTGTTTATTCATAGACTTTGTAGTGAAATAAAGGTTCATGTTGTTATATTTCACGTTCTCACAGTTGTGTTTCCCTTTCGTGTCTTGTTTTTCAGGATCCAGAGAGTACGGTCAAAAGGATGATGGAGGTGAGTGCTAATGGCTGACTTATGAAAGACCTATGAAGTTCATATATTTGCCATTTTAGTTGAATAACTGTTTAATTAAAAGCAAGTTAAGTAAATATCCTAATTCATTTATTTAATTTTGTATTACTATAATAGGGATTCACGAGTTGTTGTTTTTCTCATTGTCAGTTGTTCTGGTTAATCAAACGAAGACATAAAACTTTAATTTATTTGAATCAAAATACGAATTAAACCCTTAAATTTTTGGCAAGCAGTGCTGAACGACAGAGGTACAAGTTAAACTGAACTTTTTTTTATTTTGATGTGTTGCTGTAAGTTTGTTATTCTAGTTTTTTCTGAAATGAAAGATAATGGCAGGAGGCTGAAAACACTGCCTGCATTTCAATGTGTAGTAAACAAAGTCCTGAGTTTTTGTAAGAAAAATAACCATATTTAAAATGTAGTAATCACTTTAGCTTGCGCTCATTATTGTACACGTATAACATATGAGGTCAGCTTTTTTTTTGTTTTTGAGCTTTTTATTAAACTTCTCATGGACCGATACAATGCAACACCTGCTGATTATCAAGCATCTTCAAAGACAATTTTTACTAAATTTGTATTAACCCATGTGCTGCATTATATATTTTACAACGTTGAGTGCATTAATGACCAAAAATGGTCACATATTAAACATTGCCTAAAATATTATATATTATTATTTTCCACTTTTACAGAGTTAAATCTTTTAGCCAGCATCAGTCCTCATCATAACTACCAAATATTTATTTAATTTCAGGATTTTAACCATTTAAATACCAGTTTTGGTGGCGATACCATTAATTTGTATAAGAGGAAAAACACAAAAATTATTTTCCATACACTAAATACAAAGAGAGAACTTTATCTTTGGATTATCACAGTCTTGAATATGTCAAAGATTAGCAGCAACATTTCTGGTGCATTTAAAGATTGTGTTATTTCAGATTTACGTATGTGAGAAATCAATTAATTTTGAAACATCGACTGCTATCGACTGCTCTATCTCTCGCGCGCGATCTCTCTCCGTCTCGCGCGATCTCTCTCCGTCTCGCGCGATCTCTCTCCGTCTCGCGCGATCTCTCTCCGTCTCGCGCGATCTCTCTCCGTCTCGCGCGATCTCTCTCCGTCTCGCGCGCGCGCGATCTCTCTCCGTCTCTCTGCCCTGTCAAAACTTTCACTCTATGATGGTTAAGCTGTGCAATTAATCTGCGAATCACATTCGTCAAGGGCCGGGGAGCAGCTGGCCCGTACAGTTAATGAACAACGGATCAACTACGACTACGCGATAACGATGCTTAAACGACACATCGTGCAGCCCTACATCCACTCATACTCAGAAACAACATTTGAGATTGAGCCATTAAAATGCTTAAGTCAATATTGCCCCTAGTGGACACCAGGAAAACAATGTGCATTGCCACCCATAGGGAATATCTATGTAGTGACGCAATCTGGTAGAATACACTATATAGTGCAAATATAATGCTTTAGCTTCAAAATGAAAGGATGTTTTAATATAAATCATGTATTAATGACGTCCCAGGCTTTAAACAACGTTTTAATGGGTTTCAATGGGCCATTTTTGGTCATTATGGTGCTGAGTGTAATGGGTTCATATATATTTTACATATTTCACATATTTTCCAAAATGGGATAGAATTTTTTACATTTATCCAAAAGTCACAATTTTGCCAAATTACATACCATTTGCATTAAAACCGCCAAAATGGTCAAATAAATTAAACTGCAAATGACCAAAAATGTCCCTAATGCAGCACAAGGGTTAAAGAAAGTCATATACCCTTAGGATGACTTCAAGGCGAGTAATTTCTGGGCTAATTTTCATTTTTGAATTTATACAGTAAATTCCATTTTTAGAACTAGATTCCATCTGTGTTTTTCTGCAGATCAAAGGGCCCAAAATATTGAGTTAGTGGAAGTTAGCATGCTTTAAGTATTGTAATAGTGTCACGACTCCACTATGAGATTGTTCTCCTAATTACAGATGGCGATCAGGATAACTCGGACAATAACACCATCTTTGTCCAAGGGCTCAGTGAAGACGTCACCCCTGAGGAAGTGGGTGACTACTTCAAACAAATAGGAATCATTAAGGCAAGTTTACTCCCCTGACCGTCGTGAACCGCAGAGACCTGAAGAGTCCTGATTTACAGCAGATCTGCTCTAATGACAGGTCAATAAGAAGACTGGCAAACCTATGATCAATCTGTACACTGATAAAGCCACCGGACGCCTGAAGGGTGAAGCCACGGTGTCCTTCGATGATCCTCCTTCAGCCAAAGCTGCCATCGACTGGTTTGATGGTAAGAGAAGCTTCTCACAGTCTCTTTGGCTTGAAGAGCTTTATTAAAAATGGGGCTGATTTTGGGTCTCGTTTTGTTGGAATACAGGGAAAGAATTTAATGGAAAACCCCTCAAGGTGTCGTTTGCTACCAGAAGGGCGGAGTTCACCCAGAGAGGCGGAGGAGGAGGGGGACGAGGACGTGGAGGCGGCGGCGGTATGTTTGGGAAACCTGACTCTTCTTTGATTACAGAAAGACCAAACTGGTTTTATTTTATACAAGCAGTTTGTGTGTTTTCACTCAGGTTTTCGAGGCAGAGGTGGTGGCTTTGGTGGAGGTCCCTCATTTGATGTCAAGGGTGGAGACTGGCCTTGTCCCAACAGGTTTGGCACATGTAGATATTTGTGAATCAGCTTGATCTGTTGTACAGTTGTATTTATTGATGAAGCGTCTCTTGCAGCTCTTGTGGCAACATGAACTTTGCCAGAAGATATGAATGCAACCGGTGTGGAACATCTAAACCAGAAGGAGATAGTTATGGAGGAGGTAAGGAAGATGCTGCTACATGAGCAGCTTATGAAAACTTGTTTCTGTCTCGGGATTAAACTTTATTTTTTTACTCCGATTTGGAAGAAACAATTCTGACTTTCTTGAAATTCTGACTTTCTCGCAATTCAGATTTTTCAGTTTGAAGATATAAACTCATCTGGATTTTTTTCCCAACATTTGAGATTTTAAGATCAGAATTGTGAGAATCAGATTTTATTCTTTTCTTGCTATTGATTTTTTGCACAGGATGTGTGTGTGTGTATAGATGGATGTATGGATGCATAATCAACTCGACAGTGTTGATTGTGTTGACTATTGCGCATGAAAACTCTAGCTCAGACTCCATCTTGTTTTTTTTTTTCTGTTCATTTTTCACAGAATTGCTGGATGAAAATCAGAATTGACATTTTTCTTGCCATTCAGAATTTTGCTACATCTTGCATTTATTTTTAATTTAAAAAAAAATTCAGATTTGCGAGATGGTTCCTCAATTTTAACTTTTTGTTATTCTGTTTCACAATTCAGATTTTACATATTTGTGAGATCTAAACTAATTTGCAAGGGGGGAAAGTCAGAATTGTAATGTCCTCGCAATTAACATTTATTCCTCAATTACCAAAAACGTTAGAAGTGTGTGAGTCTCAATTCCTTTTTCTCATCTCGTGGTGGAAACAAGCTTGACCCCTGTTCTACTGAAATATCTCGCGAGTGCTGTTTCACGCCAAGCAGAAGCTATGCACAACACTGTGTTTCGACTGTAGATCGTGGTGGTCGAGGCGGGTACGGAGGAGACCGTGGGGACCGCGGCGGGTTCAGAGGCGGCAGAGGAGGAGGCTTTAGGGGTGGAGACCGTGGAGGATATGGTGGAGGAGGAGGAGGATACAAAATGGGTGGAAGGTAAAGAAACGCCTCTGCTCTACAGCCAGTCTGAAGTGTCACATGAGATCTTTGATGTCTGAGTAATGCTCGTGTCCTTCCCACACTAAAGGGGAGACCACAGAGACGACAGACGAGGCCGGCCGTACTGAAGCCTTCACGTGGATGCCATTCCAGACCGCTGTTTATTGTGTGGGGGGGAGGGTTCAGGGAGAGGTTTGTGTCTGCAATCCTTTGTTGCATGAGTGTCCTGCATATACAGTCTGAAATGAGCAGTTTTTCCCATTAATGTTGAATCTACTGTGAGGGGCTGAGTGAAGGGAACGGGATGAAGCTGATCAGTCCTGTCGGGACGTGGCAGCACTGGCCGCAGATCGGCTTGAAAGGGTCATATTGCTCTGGGGGAAGGGGGGAGGGGCCAGATGTTGTTTTTGTTACCTTAAATTTCCTGACTTTTTGAATTTGGCATTTAGTGTGTGATTAAATTTGTGAAATATTTGTTTTGTAGGAATCAATCGAGACAAATCGTTTTACTTGTTTCTTTTTGCTTTTGATTTCTTTTTTGCAAAAAAAAAATTAAAACACCCTTTGATCTTACTTGTTTCTGTCTTTTATTCTTTGAAGAATGTAATACTATATGCAGTGTATAGCAACATTAAACTGCAGTAAATCACTAATGTGAGTGTTTTAAAAACTTCTGTGAAATTAGATTATAGTGTGTACTGTCATAGTTGCAGTAAACATAATTACAAATGTATTAAACACCGGCCTCTGATTGGTTGAATAAAAGCAAGTGGAAAAACAGTGCACCACGTATAAAAAAAAAAAAAAAAAAAAACCCTGTAAAGGAATTTAACCCTTATTTTAATTTAAGTGGTAAATGCATGTTATTTTGTTTAATTGCCCTTTTAATTTGATGCATTCAAATAATTGTAGGTGAAAATTACAAGTGAAACTGGATATTTAAGTTCACATTTCTATTCCATTTTATGTAATGAAGTTTTACAAAATTGAATTCGAATACATGACACAAAACCGGTCTGTAGACACTGATGATCTGACTCAGACACCGAGTGATCAAAGATACACATCTAAAGCCCTCAGAATCATACTATTATTTGAGCTAAAGCAATAACAATAATAAAGGGAGGTGTTTTCCTAAATAGCAGAATAAATGCACTACAAAGTGCTCTCGACTGTCTTACTGAATGCTGTGTAGTATCATGTTTATCCACAAATGTTACAAATGTGATGTGAATTAATCCATAGACTCGTCAGAATATTCAAATATCCAAATTGTTAATTTTTAATTCGTTCGGAAGGATTACAATTTTTTGTTTCAAAACCAGAGGCAAGTTTAACGCCGCATTAAAGAGTCCCACATGTCTTTGTGTATTGTGTGCATGATGTTGAGTTTGAGTTGTCTCAGTCTCTCTGACAGTGTCGGAGTGAAGTTACACAGCTTCTCTCAAAGTCATGAACACACGTCAATAGAACATTCTTTCAAAGTTAGAACAAAAACATAACCTAAATCGTTCATGGAACGTGTTTCTGAGGTTTTTTTTATTTATTTGGATGTTCATGGAACATTTATGAATGACATTGCCATGTTTGCAAAATATTTTAAATATATTTATTAAAATAGATTTAATATTGTCTCCAAAGAACACATAACCAACGCGTTTAAATAGCCTAAATACAGTGTTGGGAAGGTTACTTTGGAAATGTAATAGGTTACAGATTACAAGTTACCCTGTTTAAAATGTAATAGTAGTGTAACTTTTTCAATTACTTTATTAAAGTAATGTAACTAATTACTTTTGATTACTTTTTGATTACTTTTCTAAATTTGTGAAAATTAAAGAATAATAAATAAAAGCATATACATCAACTTAAATACAGTTATCTAATAAGCATGTGACGTATTCTGTGTAATAAACTCCTGAAACATTGGTGTTTTTTTGAAACTGCTGTCTCTGTATATGATGATAGTTTTCTCAAAATAAGTAAAATGCACATGAAGTGACACAGAGCAGTTCTAGAAATTATGTTTATGTGCTCGTGTACTCCTATACTGAGGCGGCAGAGGTTGAAAACACTGCGAGCTTCAGTAGGCCTATGTGTAGTAAATGAAACCATGTCTTTGCCATTAATTTACAGGAGGGGCGGACTGGGAAAAAAATTCAGACTGGAAAATTCAAACTCATACAAACAAATTCATGGACAAAACTATTTTTTGTATGGACCTGACATAAAAAAGGTTTAAATCTTTAATTTGGGGACATGCAAAATAATTAAAAGTTCTCTCCTGAACTGCACCTTCACTTCCATTTTTCTCTTCAGTCTCTTTATTTTGCCCTGTTATCCATCTCTCTCATGACTTTAATACTCAAGATTGAACAAAACTGCACTTTACAATACAATACTCTACAATACTACAATATCTTTATAGAAAAATCCTAATACTGTACACGAGTCATGTTTTTCCCTTACAAAAAATTACCATGCTTTTATTAGCCTATATAAAAGTAAAATAACCTTGTTTTTTTTTTTTTTGCAAATGGATTTGTATTTATTTTTAAATAAATACATTTGTAAAATAATTTTACATTTTTTGTTATCACAGTTTAAACAATAGTAACCATTTTCTTTGGATTTATAGTTAAATATTAAAATGTTAATTTTCGTAAGGGTTGTGTTGTTGTCTGTCGTAGCTCCCCCTAAACCTATTAAAAAAAATCGGATTTTTTTTTCAGCTAAATTACTACTGTAACATTACAACAGATAATAATGATGTCCTTTATATAGTATTTTGAGTGATGACTGATGAGCAACGTGCTGCTGCTTGACTAAATAAATAAAAAAACAACGACAAAAAAGCATCTTTACAGATGAAACTGACCTGAAACCCTGAACAGTAGTTCTGCTTCTCTGATCCAGCTGTGCGCTTCCACAGTCCACTCTTTTCTCTCTCTCTCTCTCTCTCGCATTGATTACTCTGAGTCTGATCCAAACCGTTTGGCGGAGGCGCGTAGAGCGCGCGAGTCACGACTAACAATTCATGACTTATTAGAGATTTAATTATCAAATGGCGGATTCGCAAATGATCGCTTTAGTACATTCGACAGGCAATTATACAATAATGATATTAAATAGTGGGGCAAAATCGGCTGCCAGGACTCCGGGAATTGTCCCGGTTCTCCCGGTGTCCAGTCCGCGCCTGATTTCCACAGACACGCAGAATGTGCAAGTCATATATTGCATTTTTGGGGCTTTATATTCACAGACACTAGTCGATGTCATGTTTTGATTCAAGTGTACTGACCTACTTTTGATTTAGTCATCCAAAATGTGGCATATTCCGTCCGCGTTAGGCATTCCGTTTTTATGACTGGATTCTACGAACCAGACTGTATTTCCGCATCCCGGAAATTATTAGGGCGTATGTCTCAGAATAGTCAGTGCAATTTGGGAAAGAAATCAGTTAAATCTGTATGTGGATGTGTGTAAATATTCAAATGTAATCCCCTTTGTAATCGTAAACAATTTCATAAGTAACTGTAATTTAATTACTCATTTTTTCTTAGTAACTGTAACTAATTACAGTTACAATAATTTTGTAATTAAATTACGTAACGCCGTTACATGTAACTAGTTACTCCCCAACACTGCCTAAATACCTGGTCAGCATCAGGGTCAGGTCTCTGAAGTGACGCCCGCGCGCTCCGGAGGCGGGCCGCGCGCGCAGCTCTCGCGCTCAGAGCCGTTCAGTGTGAAGTGTCTGGCGCTTCTCCGGCTCGGGTGGGATCTGTTCTCATGAGGTGGTTTTAGACAGATGGAGGTGTTTGTGCTGCTGTCAGCGCTGCTGTGTGTCCAGAGCTCCGTCAGTTCTCCGGTCTCCACAGCTGCTCAGGCTCAGGTGAGACCCTCACGGATCCGCTGCTTCTGCCGCTAAATGGTATTTTATTGTTATTATTATGAAAAAGTTCAAATGTCCAGTTTTCTTGTCGTGAGTACAAAGTTATGTAAAGATTACAAAAATGTTTCTACTATAACGTTCTTTGACTGTTTCATTTAATAGCTATTCAAACGTCAAATTGTTGTTGATTATAAAGTTATTTAAATGTTACAAAAGAGCATTTCTTAGAACGTTTATCAACCACAAATAACATAATTGAGGACGTTCCGAGAATTTTCTTCTAACGTTTTCAAATAAGAACGTTCCATTAGAACGTTGTCTCCTAACATTTATATAACTTTTAAGAAACGTTCCTCTGTTTGCTGATATTTTTGAGTGCGTCTGTGCCTCATTTGGGATTCCAGTAATTTCATGCTTTTCAGATAAAAGCCATGCTTTTGGTTATACAAAAGAATGCATGTATTTTGGAGACGTGTATTGTCCTGCTGTGCCCTTCAGCTATGGAAAATGAGCCTGTTCTGTGGTCAGAATAATTGGCTATGTGCTGAACCCAAATAAGCATTTTCATTGTGAGCAGAGCACTGCCATTACATGTTCAGCGATGCTTCTGTCTCCAGAACTGAGAAACATTTACATGACAGCCACACAATCAAACAGTGAATCTGTCAAGAAACAAAAACAGCCACTGATAATAATTGGTGGTTTCATTTTTTATTGTAGTTTACGAGTTTATTCTCGTGGTTATACTCTATCAGTGATTCTGTGCACTTTGTTGAATTATTGTTTCCACTACTTTAATTATATGTATTGCCTTGGATCTGTCAACATCTGTAGCTGTATCTGAAGCAGATCTACACTACACCTGCGCCAAGCAAATATGCAGTTTACATGCCAGTACCTGACAGACATTCTGGATGGATTTTCATTCTGTATTTCCTTCTAGGGATTTCACAACACAATAAAGGCCATCTTCTAAAGCATTTCAGAGGCACAGAAGCTCATATCCTCCTACAGATCTTCTTGTTTCATGCAGGGAACAACAAATGCTTCTGACTACCTCAGTCAATGCTCATGTGGGCATTGGCTGCTGTTGTGTCTATGATAAAAATGCTAGTTCATCCCAAACAAGCTTTCAAACAAGCAAGTTTACAGTGACATGTAAATGCTCTGATATATCAGCATGTCTCCGGTGTAGATCGAAGCTGCTGTCACAGGGCTGATGGGGGTAATAATGGCGTGTGTGTGTGTGTGTGTGTGTGCGCAGGGTTTTCTGGAGCGATATGGATACCTGCAGAAGGAGAATGAATCTCACAGCACAGCTGAAGTCAGGTCTGCCATCAGGTAAACCTGTCATCTACAGCGAGCTTTATCTGCTTTTCCATAACTGTATGATCACTCTCTGGGTGTCAGTTTATCATCTCCTCAAAATAAAAAAATGCTGTTTCTGTACACAAAAACTAATTGTAATGTGCAGTGAAAACAAATAAAGCCTATAAGAAATTAAGACATGTAATATATTAAAATATATTACTAGTCTATATACAGTAGATATGTATGTGTAATGTATTTTTGGGCATATGTTATGTACATGTATATCCATCCTAAAACCTGTCGATACATGATATAGTTGTTATAATAGTAAAAATGAATAAATAATAAATAATATATGTTAAATAAGTAAATATAAAATATAGACATGCATTTTTTTTAATTACTAAAACATATAAACATTCAGATTGTTGTATATATGTTGTTTTAATTAATTTGCATAGACAGTGTTTCATATATTTTATAAATGTATATCTACCCAGAAAATGTACATATGTTTCTTTATAAGTAACATGGCAATATCCCTCTTGATCCAGAGTGATATGTCATTACATGTCCATATGAGATCAGTGGTTGCTTTTATTTCTCCATACATTCACTGTTTGATGGCTGTAGCTGTCCTGTAAATATTTCTCAGTTCTGGAAGCAATATATGTCATATATCAGATTTCCATATGGTTTAATCTGCTGTATATTAGTGATGCAGTGAAGTGCTCCGCTGTGTGTCAGAGTGTTTCAGAGGTGGTCTCAGCTGCCCGTCTCCGGAGGTCTGGACAGAGTCACTCTGGAGAAGATGAGCTCGCCCCGCTGCGGGGTTCAGGACGCCCGGGGTCAAAGGGTCAGCAGGGTCTTCACAGGCCGACACCTCCGCAAGAAGCGTTACGCTCAGACAGGTGAACACATTTCATGAACTTCTGTTCAGTAGAATCATATCTAGAACCATCTAAAACTCTGAAATCTCATTCAGTCCTCATAAAATACAAAGTACAGAACTATAACTGCTGTCTCTGTTTATAAAGGAAGTCTCATCTTACAAAACAGACACTGTGTATCCAGGACATGGTTTTATATTTTATTGTGGGAAGTCGTGGCCTAATGGTTAGAGAGTCGGACTCCCAATCGAAAGGTTGTGAGTTCGAGTCCTGGGCTGGCAGGAATTGTGGGTGGGGGGAGTGCATGTACAGTTCTCTCTCCACCCTCAATACCATGACTTAGGTGCCCTTGAGCAAGGCATCAAACCCCCAACTGCTCCCCGGGCGCCGCAGCATAAATGGCTGCCCACTGCTCCGGGTGTGTGCTCACAGTGTGGTGTGTGTGTGTTCACTGCTCTGTGTGTGTGCATTTCGGATGGGTTAAATGCAGAGCACAAATTCTGAGTATGGGTCACCATACTTGGCTGAATGTCACTTCACTTCACTTTCATATAGTTGAGATGTTTTTTTGTGTTTGTTTGTTTTTACATAGTTTGAAGAAAATTATTTAAGCCTCAAAAGGTAACATAAACTGGAAAATTTGTAGTTTATTTTTATTTTTTTTTACAGTGTACAGACTAAAGAGCACCAAAAAGTTAATTCAGTTTGATTTTAGTACAATTTATTCTTAACTTACTCAACAAAACAGTGAAGAAACTGAAAGAATGAATCCAGTTGATGTTTGTGTTGTTGTTTTTTACCAGAAGATTTGATGTGATAAGAGGCAGACACAACATTTTCAGTCAAACTGTGCTTTGGTTTAACAGTGTTTCCTCAGACGCAGGAGTTTTAGTTGTTCTGTGGCTGTTGGGTGGGCTCTCATTCTGAGAATAATGATGGCTAAATACAGTGGGACTCATAATTACTGTCCATACTGAGCAAATACATGTCTAGTAGGTTAAAACATCCACACACACACACACACACAACACAGGGACACAAGACCTGAGTGAAAACAGCAAACAGAGTGTTTTAGTGAATGAGTGTTTTGTGAAACTCTTGCAGTCTCTATGTTAACCTGAGGCGAGGTGTGTGAATTTGCCTCTTTGAGTGTGTGTGTGTGTGTGTGTTTGGCAGGGGTTTGAAATCGTAAATTCAGACCTGTCACTTTGAGAACTCACTAATACTTCAGGAATGCTCTGAGTATGTGTGCTTCATGTCAGTACCTGATGTCTGCAAACTCTTCTCACGATCAAAACATATCATCTGTAGTGAGGGCTGAAGGTTCATGATGACATCACATAGACGAGTTTACTAGCATAGGCTTATTAGTGAAGATGATCATTTCCTATATCATTTAAATAAAAGATTTGTTTTCAGTCACAATATAAAGCACAATTTGTCTTACCTCTCTTGTGTTAATACTTATTCAGTCTTGTGGATAATTTTTTAAATAATCTGGAATAGGTTATGCTTGCATTGTAGATGATTTTGAGCATAATTATTCAAATTTACAAACACAAACATTAACCACACACTTTCTAAGGGAGTATTTTGGCTTGCAAGAGGTTCATCTAGTGATGTCAAAGACAAAGAAATAAATGAACAAGACAGAACCTTAAAAGACAACAACAACAACACTTGTTATTATTATACACTGTTAATATTATGTTGGTTATATTATGCCCTAAAATATGAATTAGGAGTTATGGTATAATAGAGAAAAGTCACACATATAGCTCTGAAAAGTGAGTTATTAGTGTTTTGGAGGTCTGTAATTATGTTTAATTCACAAAACCTCAGTCACATGTTGAGCTGATTACTGAGCTCAGCTCTCATCAGTTCAGGACGTTTTGGGGGAATTTAGCTGATTTTTGCTGAATATGTAAAGTATATAATTTTAATAATGTGTTTTTAAAGGTGCCATTAATGTATACTAAAAAATTAAAAGTTATGTAAGTCTAAATTGGGGTCAAAAATACACTACAAAATACAATATTCAGTAATATCATCGATGTGACTGGACTGATGATATCAGGTGAGAACAAAACTGTGAATTTTACTGTTACTGTCCTGTTTAATAATGTGAAGTGAAGTGCTATAAAAAGGTGACTTGACTATGAAGATGTTTTAAATTTAATTATTATAATTATAGTAGTTATCAACTGAAATAATAAAAACACTAGCAACAGCTTTGTTCTGGGGCCTTTTTGCACTGTACTTTACAACTTACATTCAACTTTTTACTTCCAAATTAAATACATTTTTTACCACACAAATCTAAATGAAATGAAGTTGAACCTCAGATGGAATGTTACAATCAAACATTGGTTTGATTCTTGTCTGTACTTCCACAGAAGAGAAGTGGCACAAACGTCACCTGACGTATCGTATCATGAATGGGCCGCGTAATCTGTCTCCCAGTCAAGTGCATGTGGCGGTGAAGACAGCGTTCCAACTCTGGAGTAATGTGTCTGGACTGATCTTCCAGGAGCTCCAGCAGGGTCCTGCTGACATCCGGCTGGCCTTCTTTGAAGGGGAACACAATGATGGGACAGGAAATGCATTTGACGGGCCAGGTGACTCTTTCTTTCTTTATAAATAAATAAATTAAATTACCGTATTATGGAATATCCCATGTTATTTTATCACGCTCACGAGAGAGTGAGAGCATGAGCGTGAGTAAGTGACTGAGTGAGAGTGAGAGTGTGAGTGTGAGCGTGAGTGAGTGAGTGAGAGTGTGAGCGTGAGTGTGAGTGAGAGTGTGAGTGTGAGCGTTAGCATGAGCGTGAGCATGAGCATGAGTATGAGTGTGAGTGAGTGACTAAGTGAGAGTGTGAGCGTGAGCATGCGTGAGTGAGTGTGAGCGTGAGTGAATGTGAGCATGAGCGTGAGTGAGTGACTGAGTGAGAGTGTGAGCATGAGCGTGCGTGAGTGAGTGTGAGCGTGAGTGAGTGAGAGTGTGAGCGTGAGTGTGAGTGTGAGCGTGAGCATGAGCGTGAGTGACTGAGTGAGAGTGTGAGCATGAGGGTGCGTGAGTGAGTGTGAGCGTGAGTGAGTGAGAGTGTGAGCATGAGCGTGAGCATGAGCGTGAGTGAGTGACTAAGTGAGAGTGTGAGCGTGCGTGAGTGAGTGTGAGCATGAGCATGAGTGTGAGTGAGTGACTGAGTGAGAGTGTGAGCATGAGCGTGCGTGAGTGAGTGTGAGCGTGAGTGAGTGAGAGTGTGAGCGTGAGTGACTGAGTGAGAGTGTGAGCATGAGCGTGCGTGAGTGAGTGAGCGTGAGTGAGTGAGAGTGTGAGCGTGAGCGTGAGCATGAGCTTGAGTGAGTGACTGAGTGAGAGTATGAGCATGAGCGTGCATGAGTGTGAGCGTGAGGTTGAGTGAGTGAGTGTGAGCGTGAGTGAGTGAGAGTAGTGAGCGTGAGTGTGAGTGTGAGTATGAGTGAGTGAGAGTGAGAGTGAGAGTGTGAGCATGAGCGTGCATGAGTGTGAGCGTGAGGTTGAGTGAGTGAGTGTGAGTGTGAGTGAGAGTAGTGAGCGTGAGTGTGAGCGTGAGTGTGAGTATGAGGGAGTGAGAGTGTGAGTGTGTGAGCGTGTGTGTGAGCATGAGCGTGAGTGAGTGACAGAGTGAGAGTGTGAGCGTGCATGAATGAGTGTAAGCATGAGCGTGAGTGAGTGAGAGTGTGAGCGTGAGTGAGTGAGAGTGTGAGCATGAGTGTAAGCGTGAGTGAGTGAGTGAGAGTGTGAGCGTGAGCGTGTGTGAGCATGAGTGTGAGCATGAGCTTGAATGAGTGACTGAGTGAGTGTGAGCATGAGCGTGCGTGAGTGAGTGTGAGCGTGAGGTTGAGTGAGTGAGTGTGAGCGTGAGCGAGTGAGAGTAGTGAGTGTGAGTGCGAGTGCGTGAGTGAGTGAGAGTGTGAGTGTGTGTGAGCATGTGTGTGAGTGTGAGCGTGAGCATGAGCATGAGTGACTGAGTGAGAGTGAGTGTGAGCGTGCATGAATGAGTGTGAGCGTGAGTGAGTGAGAGTGTGAGCATGAGTGTGAGCGTGAGCATGAATGTGAGCGTGAGTGAATGAGTGAGAGTGAGTGTGAGCATGAGCTTGAGTGAGTGACTGAGTTAGAGTGTGAGCATGAGCGTGCGTGAGTGAGTGTGAGCGTGAGGTTGAGTGTGTGAGTGGGAGCGTGAGCGTGAGTGAGTGAGTGAGAGTAGTGAGTGTGAGTGTGAGTATGAGTGAGTGAGTGAGAGTGTGAGTGTGTGTGAGCGTGTGTGAGTGCGAGCGTGAGCATGAGTGACTGAGTGAGAGTGAGCGTGTGAGCGTGCATGAATGAGTGTGAGCGTGAGTGAGTGAGTGTGTGAGCATGAGTGTGAGCGTGAGTGTGAGCATGAGCATGAGTGAATGAGTGAGAGTGAGAGCGTGAGTGTGAGTGAGTGAGTGAGTGTGAGCATGAGCTTGAGTGAGTGACTGAGTGAGTGTGAGCATGAGCGTGCATGAGTGAGTGTGAGCGTTAGGTTGAGTGAGTGAGTGTGAGCGTGAGTGAGTGAGTGAGAGTGAGATTGTGAGCATGCATGAATGAGTGTGAGCGTGAGTGAGTGAGTGTGTGAGCATGAGTGTGAGCGTGAGTGTGAGCATGAGCATGAGTGAATGAGTGAGAGTGAGAGCGTGAGTGTGAGTGAGTGAGTGAGTGTGAGCATGAGCTTGAGTGAGTGACTGAGTGAGTGTGAGCATGAGCGTGCGTGAGTGAGTGTGAGCGTTAGGTTGAGTGAGTGAGTGAGTGAGAGTGAGAGTGTGAGCGTGCATGAATGAGTGTGAGCGTGAGTGAGTGAGTGAGAGTGTGAGCGTGAGTGTGAGCATGAGCGTGAGTGAATGAGTGAGAGTGAGAGAGTGAGTGAGTGAGTGTGAGTATGAGCATGAGCTTGAGTGAGTGACTGAGTGAGAGTGTGAGCGTGCGTGCGTGAGTGAGTGTGAGATCGTGAGCATGAGCGTGAGAGAGTGTGAGTGAGTGAGTGAGTGAGTGAGTGTGAGCGTGAGTTAGAGTGAGAGTGAGAGGGGGCATCTCTGTAGGACTGCTGTGTGTGTGAATAAGCTGTCAGAAAGAAAAGAGAGATAAAGCATAGCTGGTATCACTTAATCGATACTGTGGGAAAGTGGTACTGAACCATTTCAAATATATCAATATAGATATGTATCAAACATTTATATTTTTGATTACATTATTAAGAAACCCAAAATATTCAGGGCTTTTGAATAAACATTTGGGGGTGAAGTCCCAGAAGCCTCCGCCTGCTCCGTCTCTGTGTGATAGAATCATTGTACCAACCCTCTTATTGCAAAGTTATATCAGTCTTTCATCTAGGATACAGAAAGGCACATGAAAGGTGTGTAATGTAACTATTTATTCCCTATTTCTATCTTTCTATGCTGTAGGTGGTACTCTGGCTCATGCGTTTTTCCCTTTCCGTGGTGAAGCTCATTTTGACATGTCTGAACGCTGGACCCTGAACGGTCTCAAAGGACACAACCTGTTCCTGGTGACGGCCCATGAAATAGGCCACACTCTGGGATTGGTGCATTCGCCTGTCCGTCACGCTCTCATGTCACCGTACTATAAGAAGATGGGCTCGAATACACTGCTCAGCTGGGATGATATCACTGCTGTACAACAGCTGTATGGTAAACAAGCATATCATTTCTTGTCTGAACTTCCAGAAAGATTTTTTTTTAGTTCATAACATTGTAGGCTTTTAACAGCAAAGAACAGGGATCTGCCCTTTACTAAGAGTGGGTGTCATTTACTAATTATTGCATTTTTTTTAATTAAATTTTTTTTTAAGAACTTGCATACAGGCATGAATTTGTTATTTTCCTTGCTCTAATGTTTTGAGCTTTCTAACTGAGTGACTATGTGCCAAAGCTAAGTCATTTTCATAAAACAAACCAAGTGTTTTCCACACAACAATCCTTTAATGCTCTCGTCACTCTCAGTAATCAAACAATGCTCTTTATAGACGCATTATGATTTGAATCATGATTTTCTTGTGAAAATGTGCTTAGGCAGAAAACAGATGCTTCAGAAAATACCTCTGTCTCACATGTGTGCTTGTCTGAGAACTGCAATGATTATAAATTAGCTCTTCTAATCTTAATTTATCTCTGCAGAAGACAGGATTACTCACATTATGTGTGTACTATGTAGGATTAATCATGCTCTCACACACAAACACCTTTACAGAAAAAAGACACTTAAATGCTTAAATGTAGTCTCTACAACATAGATTTCATTTTAGAACCATATTTAAAGACACATTACTGTAATGCAAACAATGCCATTCTCTTTAATAAGTGAACAAACCATTATATTATTTAAATTCTTAAATATACATCATAATAGTACTGAATTTGTTCATTTTCATTTAAAAAATAATTGTTGGAAGGTATCATTATAGCAATAATGCTATGGGGCTGATTTTTGGGTGAAATATGACCCTTTCTTCTTGAGAGTTAACCCGGATGCACAAACATACTAGTCCATATCTTATCAAACCCTTCGTGATGTTCTCACACAAACGAGACCATGAATACAGCTAATTTTGTGAGGCTGTGGTGAAACAGGCATAGGGTCTTATGGATTTTTTTTATTCTTTTTCCCCAAATTCCATCTTTTTAAATTTTACACCCATTTTTACATTTACGTTTTTCTGGACTTAATGGTTAAAATGGTTTTCATGGTTAAAATATATGTTATTAAATAAAAAGTAAGTTTAATTAATTGAAATAATTAAACTTATAAAAGTTTAACAAAAATAAATATTTAGAGCCCTAAATGCATTTTCCATTTTCTGCTTAATTTTTTTCTGACTTCTGGTTTAATTAAATTTGACTGATAAAAACGTATTTATTCATCAATAATAGGGCCCTATGAAATTTTTAAGTTTTTTTTTTCAAATGGCAGAAAACATTCATTTAAATTCAAATGAAGTTTAAACAAACCCTTTATTTTATTTATTTATTATTTCCTTTTGGCAAACAAAATGCTGCACAACAGCAACATGGAAGAAAATTTGTATAATTATTCCTTTAAAAATAAAGTTTTAATAATGAATGTATCAGTATAAGTAGTTACACGTACATTCTGCTGTACAATAGTAATATTTCTGTCACAAGTTCAAGTTAAACTGAATTTGGCGTGAATGTTTTGTTTGTGTGTGTATGTAATATGAACGTGTGAAACCTCACATCTGTGCCATTCATTCACACAGAGAAACATGCAGGATTCATATTTAAACAGTCCTTTTGCAGTTTAATATTCCCAGACACTAGTCTATTTCGATTTGATTTCAGTGAACTGACCTACTTTTGATTTATTCATTCCAAATTGGGCAAATTCTGTAACATTCTATGTTATTCAGTAAATACATTTTTAATGGCTGGATTCCATCCGTGTTTTACGCTTCGAGGAAATCATAGGACTCTACAGACAGAGATAAACAAAGATAGACACTGAGAGACAGTAAGACAAACTCAGCTCCAGTTCCAGGCCGGTGAAGCTGTCAGCTGTTTCTCAAACGTGTCAGACATGTTTACACACGCCACACAGAGAAAGCCTCCACACCATCCAGCGCATGAGACGAGCTGCATACCAGCGCTAGCGTCAAAAACATATTTCAGTGAGTTTGCCAGGCTCTTTCTTCCAGCCTTCCAGGGAAAGAAATCAGATATGATTTGAAACCTTTTTATTTGGACACGTAGGTTGGAAAATTCTTGGTAATCTGATGAAAGGTAAACCTTTGTTGTGGAATATTTAACTTTTAGAAAATAAAATCTTTTGAAAATAGTCTCTTTAATATCTCAATTGTTTGTCCACTGAGATGAATGGAGATTTATCCAAACGTTACCTGCTTAAAACTAAAAGTTTAAAGGTTTAACACACACACAAAGTGCTTGTTGGCAGCACTAATATATTACAATGTTAGCATAGTATGAGCACTCTATACTTTATGTATAGTTTTTAAGTAAAAAAAGGCAGAATTGTGAGATTTAAATTCTCAGATTTGAGAAAAAAACGAGTTGCCATCAGATGTTTTATTTTCGGACAAGACACGCTGAATTCAGTGCATTAAATTTGAGGGGACAAAGAGGATCGTTCCAAGAAAAATCTTTAAAAGGCCTTTTTTTTTAGCTCTTAAAAACTCCCTAACACTTGATTTTTGAGCAAGTGAAATTTCTAGGGATACCACAGTATTCGTAATGTGACATCTGTCACACCAGACCAAGGACTAACTAAACGGAGTTTAAACAAGGAACTAATGAGGTAATGAATGAGGACACAGGTGAACATGATGATAATCAAACAAACTGAGAAACTAGGTCAACAAAGGAGTCAGGACAAAACCAACAACATCATGCATCTTTTTTGTTTTTTAAATATAACATTTTTTAAAAATATGTATTCTACTTCACTGCAACACTCCAATCCTGCAGATTTAAATTTCCAGCCTTCTATTGATCACACGTCTTCCTGTCTCCCACATTCATATGCGTATAAATGCAGATGTCATACACTTTAGCATACATGTGTGCGCAGGTAAACCACTGGGGGATTCAGTGCAGCAGCTGGCGGGACGGGCTCTGAGATGGACCATGCAGGACTGGCAGATTCCTCAAGACTCTAAAGGAGGTTCCCTCACACCCCTTTACTGCCAGGGTTTCTTTGATGCCATCACTATGGGTAAGAACAGCAAGACATGTCAATTCTTATGTTACTTAGCTTTCCTCGAGCTGTGTAAAGCAGTGTTTTTCTGTAGATGAGGATGGGACAGTGCTGGTGTTTCAGGGCAGTCGTTTCTGGACGGTGTCTAACGGCAGTGTGAGCGCTCCTCTTCCTCTTCAGACGCGCTGGCCACAGCTGTCATTGGCTATTGAAGCGGCTGCCTTCTCCCCACTCGACAGCAAGCTCTACTTCTTTAAAGGTAGGCTTTAAAGTGTTGCATGTGTGCCAAATTTCAAAATCCTGGTTTTCTGACCATCGCTTTCAAATGCAGTGCATTCAGTTTTACATTCAAAGTGACTTTTAAATCCATTTTACTTCAGTAATTTGATATATTTCCAAATGAAAAAGGATATTCAACATGAAAAAATATAGGGCTGGACTTGATTTTGTGCATAAGCAAACATGTACACTGAATGTAAGTTTGCCAAGTTATGTCAAGAGGAAAGAAAAGAGGAAGTTTTACAGTTAGATGATAGATAAGGCAAACATTTTTTGTTAAATAACATGTGCTTATGAATTGTTCACAATAAGAAATGTGGTTTTATTAACTAAGTTCGGGAGGAGCACGATCAGGTAATCATCCAATTTGGCACGGGTGCATCTTGTTTAGTTAATCATCTTAACTAGCACAACAAGTGTATATATATCCAGTCTTCCTAACTCCTGTCCCACGACAGTTTTTCGGCATCCCTCCTCCACCCCAACTCCTCACTTCTAATCTTTTTATCCCAAATTAGGGATAGGGGGAGTTTTTTGGGTTCGGGCCCGGACCCCTCCCCCAGGACAGCGCACCAAAATATGCCTACTATTCGCCTTCAGATTAGATGTAAGGGTGAACTCGTGAACAGAAGTAAATAGGTTAAGTAAACAATTTTAAAAAAGGAACTGAAAAGGAACTTGCTACTGCCGATACATATGCAGATACATTGCTGTGAGTATTCTAAAGGGGTAATATGATGATGCTTAAAATATCATTATTTTGTGTATTTGGTGTAATGAAATGTGTTCAAAAATCATAATCTTTCACATACTGTACATTATAGGGTTTCTCCTCTATGCCCCGCCTTTCTGAAAATACATAGTTTTTTACAAAGCTCATCATTCTGAAAAGCGAGGTGTGCTCTGATTGGCCAGCTATCCAGTGCAATATGATTGGCTGAATGCCTCAATCATGTGAGGGAAATGTTACGCCCCTTATCATGCGTGTCCTGGTCCGAACACCAGCGAGTCAATACAGTAACAACAAAACCTGTTACAAACAAGCCACTTGTTGCATTGATTCAGACGGCTCTCTCACAGAGTCACCTGAAGTCAGTAAAACAGACAGCATCGAGGCACTATCAGAGTGATATTCACATACAAACAACTGAAACAAAAGGCTACTTATTGAAAAATAACTTTTGAGAAAATTCAGCCACTGCTAAAAGTGGCTATTCACACTGAAAGTGTTTTTGTGTTTCTGTGATGGATGTCTTTTTTTTTTTTTTTACAATCATTGCATTTTTAAGTTTTTGTGTTTTAAAATGTGTCTTGAGGTGTGCCATTGCACTCTTTGATTCTCAGTTGGTCTGAAATATGTAGTCTTGAATAATAGTTACATTAATGCAAGACACTTCCCT
Source organism: Carassius carassius (assembly GCF_963082965.1). Taxonomy (NCBI): domain Eukaryota; kingdom Metazoa; phylum Chordata; class Actinopteri; order Cypriniformes; family Cyprinidae; genus Carassius; species Carassius carassius. The sequence continues at coordinate 25,409,905 of NC_081795.1, read as the reverse complement.
AATAAAAATAATAAAACTTTTTTTTTTCAGACCCCTATCTTGAGCCCAAGTCAACATCGATTTATCTGTACAGTGCTTTTCATAATACACATTTTCAAAACTGCTTTACAGAAAATCATGATGTTATGTTTGTCTATAATGTCTTAAACATAGTTGGTATTAAAAACAGTCACTAGTAAATTCCTGATACCAAATTCACAAAAATGATTGGAGCAAAATCTTCTAGTAGGAAGAATTTCATAATTTTTTGGTTGACAAATCGAAAAACAAATGCATAGTTTGATAATGTTTTTATTTAACATTTTGTGTGGAAATAACACATGGCAAATTACTGCTGTTACGAACCCCTGTTATAAGATGCTCGTTAGAAAGGGGTCCACAACATAAAAGGAGACGTGAGGCAAACAGCAATTTAAATGATTACTCAATCTCCCATCTCTCATTCATCTCAACTCTCCACATGTAACAATAACAATTAAACTATACCAAAGTCAAAGAATATACTTAACAGACACTGACAAATAGATCAAACCAAATAAAGATCAAATAGGCCACAGCTTTCTTCAAAGGCTGGCTGGACATCATGATGTGCACAGAGTTCACCGCTGCATGCTCTCATTCTGGTTCACACTTCTCTTATTTACTCTAGTTGATCCATCAGAGCAACAGGACACAGGTGTGCAGGGGCGGAGCCTAACACTCAGAAGAGAAAAGACTAATTAGATCACAAACAAATACACACAAGATACAGATACAACACTCAGAAGGCTTAGGCCGTAACACTGCTGAATTGGAAAAAAAAAATAATAAAGTGAGTTATAGAAGTTCATCATTATGGAAAATGCACAAACATACTAACTTGGTTGCGTTCCACTGAACTGCTGTAAACTGTTTTTTTTTTTTTTTTGAGTGTGACTTTTTTTTTTAAGAATGACCATGATATTATAATTTTTTTCTGTTTACAAAGCAAGTGCCAAAATCTTTACCCATTGTGTATGATTCAGGAAAAAAAATAAGAATAAAAAATCATTAAAAATGACTGAACATCAGAGGGTTAAGCTGCATGTACTCCACTCATTTCCATGTTGTTTTCTTCTGACAGGACGGCGGATCTGGCGTTACTCAGGCTCTGATCTGGACCCTGGGTTCCCCATGAAGAGCAGTGATCTGGGTTTGCCGAATCACTCTGACTGTGCCTTCTTCTACAATCCTCTGGGACACATGGTGCTCTTCAGAGGATCCCGTTACTATGTCCTGAACCTGGAGTCTCTCAGTGTGGAGCCGTACTATCCTCGTGCCTTGCAGGACTGGAAGGGGCTTCCACGCGGACTCAACGGGGCCTTGACTCGACCGGATGGAAAGCTGTATTTCTTTAAAGAGCAGCAGTACTGGAGGTTTGATCCTGGAAAGGTGCGGATCACTGCAGCTGGACGGTGGACAGAGAGACTTCCGTGGATCGGCTGCCACACAACTCCATCATTACAGGGCAATGCCATACTCTGACCAGCAGAGGGAGACAAATGAGATTCACAATAATCCCTGATAGAACCCTTTTCCTTTTGAGGTCTACAAATGCCACCAGAGATGTTTTATGTTGAGTGCATCAATGATTGATTAACTGGTAACATAATGACATTGCATTTTTTTAAGCAGTTAAGCAGCTGTATAAAAGCTTAAGATATAATTAAGAAAGATGGCAAACAGAAATCTAAATATTTAGTCTAACCGATTTAAATAATACATTTAATGTATGACGGGATCAGCCAAATTACACATGTTGGGTTGTTTACCATTATAAAATATTATGCAAATCAAAAGCATCAGTCGCCATCTTAGCTGTATTATATCCCTTAAAATAAATCTAATGCTGGAAAAGTAAAAAACACACTGGGAATGTCATTAAAGTGGACCATTTCCATATTATTCCCCTTTTTACAAGCTGTAATATAAATCTCAGGTGAAGTTTCAGCTCAAAATACCCAAAGATCATTTATTATATAAAAAAAAATTTTGGCACAGAATTGAATGGCATGGTTTACTATATTCATATTTTTATGAAAACTAAATATGTGATATTTTCATTTTTGTTAATTTATTTAGAACGTTAACTAATAAAAAAACAGAATGTAAATAATTTAATATATACTTGGACTTGGGCTAATTTCTGTTAAGCATATTGCTGTAGTCTTATTATAAGCACTGTCCATTTATTTAATAAATACATCAAGTCCATATATTTTTAATGATTTTTTTTTTGTCAATTTCATTTTTTTTTATATTTTTTTTTTATGTCAGGTTAATTAAACTAAATGAAAATGAGAAATGCTGCCTTGGCAACTAGCTGAAATACATTTTATTTCAGTTCATTTTTATTTTATTTCTTCCTATTAGATTATGTTTTATTAACGTCTACACCTAGAAAAGCAATAGAAAAGCATTACAAATGCGTAGATCTGATTACTTTTTGTCTCTTTTAGAAGTAAACAAACATAACCCCAGGTATTTATTCAATACAGTAGCTAAATTAATGAGAAATAAAGCATCAACAAGTGTGGACATTTGTGTGGATCGATACTATTAGAGATAAAATTGTAACCATTCAGCCGTCAGCTACAGTATCACATCAGACAGTGCACTATAGATCCCCTGAGGAACAGTTCCAATCATTCTCTACTATAGGAGAGGAAGAATTGTATAAACTTGTTAAATCATCTAAACCAACAAAATGTATGTTAGACCCTATACCATCTAAGCTCCTAAAAGAGGTGCTTCCAGAAGTCATAGATCCTCTTCTGACTATTATTAATTCCTCATTGTCATTAGGATATGTCCCCAAAACCTTCAAACAGGTTGTCATTAAGCCTCTAATAAAAAATAAAAAAACACAACTTGACCCCAAAGAACTAGTTAATTACAGATCGATCTCAAAATCTCCTTTTTCCGTCCAAGATACAATTATACCCTTTCTTAGAAAAAAATGGTATATGTGAGGATTTCCAGTCAGGATATAGACCGTATCATAGTACTGAGACTGCTCTCCTTAGAGTTACAAATGACCTGCTTTTATCATCTGATCGTGGTAGTATCTCTCTATTAGGGCTATTGGATCTTAGTGCTGCGTTTGACACAATTGACCACAACATTCTTTTGCATAGACTAGAAAACCTTGTTGGCATTAATGGAAGTGCATTAGCATGGTTTAAATTGTACTTATATGACCGCCATCAATTCATAACAGTGAATGAAGAGGTATCATATCGATCACAAGTGCAGTATGGAGTACCTCAAGGCTCAGTACTAGGACAGTTACTCTTCATGCTTTACATGTTAGCCTTGGGAGATATCATCAGGAAACATGGCGTTAGCTTTCATTGTTATGCTGATACTCAGCTCTATATTTTTTCGTGTCCCAGCAAAATATACCGTACATACAATTTGAAAAACTAACAGAATGCATAGTCGATATAAAAAACTGCATGATGAGTAATTTCTTACTGCTAAATTCTGAAAAAGCAGAGGTGTTATTTATAGGACCTATAAACTCTGCATGTAATAACATGGAAACGCTGTCTAAGACTTGATGGCTTCTCTGTCATTCTTCGTCATCAGTTAGGATCCTATGTGTGCTATTTGATAGCAATCTTTCCTTAGAAAGCCACGTTTCTAGCATTTGTAAAACTGCATTTTTCCATTTAAGAATATATCTAAATTACGACCTATGCTCTCAATGTCAAATGCAGAAATGTTTATGACCTCAAGGTTAGATTATTGTAATGCTTTATTGGGTGGTTGTTCTGCATGCTTAGTAAACAAACTCCAGCTAGCCCAAAATGCAGCAGCAAGAGTTCTTACTAGAACCAGGAAGTATGACCATATTAGCCCAGTCCTGTCAACACTGCACTGGCTCCCTATCAAACATCATATAGATTTTAACATTTTGCTTATTACTTAAAAAGCCCTGAATGGTTTAGCACCTCAGTATTTGAATGAGCTCTTCTTACATTAAGATCCTCCACGTCCGCGGTGTTCGCAAAACTCAGGCAATTTGATAATACCTAGAATATCAAAATCAACTGCTGGCGGCAGACCCGCTGATGGTCCCTGAAAGACAGCGGAGACCAGGACAACTAGAGCCCCAAATACAGATCCCCTTAAAGACCTCGTCTCCGACGACCACCAGGACAAGACCACAGGAAACATATGATTCTTCTGCACAATCTGACTTTGCTGCAGCCTGGAATTGAACTGCTGGTTTCGTCTGGTCAGAGGAGAACTAGAACAGAGGAGTTTTGGTTCCTTGCCGCTGTCGCCTCCAGCTTGCTTTGTTGGGGACACTTCATTTACAGTGATATCATTGACTTGATTGCAAATGATTGCACAGATACTATTTAAACTGAACTGAGATGAATGATGACATCACTGAATTCAATGATGAACTGCCTTTAACTTTCATTTTGCATTATTGACACACTTTTTCCTAATTAATGTTGTTCAGTTGCTTCGACAAAATCTTTTTTGTTTAAAGCACTATATAAATAAAGGTGACTTGACTCATCTGTCTCACCCTATTTAAAGCCTGGTTTGTTACTTCCACATTGTTCAGTAATGTTAAGCCTGTGTTAGCCCATGTTTAGCCTGTGTTTAGCCCTAGTTCCTGTGTTTTTCGTGTTTCCCTGTTCCTTGCTGCCTTGCCTTGCCTTGTTTTTGACCCTGGACTGTTCCTTGTTTTCTGATTGCTTGCTGCCTGCCCTGACCTTTTGCTTGTTTATTGGATTACTTTTTTATGCCCTGGATTATACCTGCTTGCAGTTTTTTGACCCTGCCTGTTTTGACCACTCTTGTAATAAAGCCTGAACTTGGATCCTCTACTCTGTCCAATGTTACAGAATACTGAGCCATACTCAGATCCAGCGGCTTTATCATGCATCCCAGGCTTATCATGGACCCAGTGATCAGGTTAGTTCAACTCAGTCAGGTAACGCATTCTCTCAAGGACCACATTCAAGACTTTCTATAACCGACAAGCTCCATTGACAGCGGAGCATGGTTCACCAAGATTACCACCACGTCCAGTTATTATGGTCGCTACTCCTGTGCTCGCAGCATTCCAAAGTTCAGTGTCTGTCACACCAGAACCTCTTCATTCAACCTCTTCAACTCTTCACTCACATTTCACTGCTGGTTATATATAATCCATATATATAGCTGCAAACAATCTTACGCCTGTTTCACACATAATCCGTCTGCTGTGCGTATGTGATGCGTATGTGTTCCAGTGTTCACGTCAGGTTTGATGTGGTAATTTCATAGAAGGCATACACACAGGTTCGAAGACTCGTTCTCGCCCCCTGCAGATCCGGCTAGGTATACATCCGCGCTAAAATATCAAGGTGAAAGTCATCATAGCTCGCCTAGTATAGACCCAGCTCTCAACCCAATTTTTAGAATTGAGAGTGAGGAGTCACGTGCCGATTTGGGAGGGGTCTGAGCCGGTCGGCCATGATGGTAGGACACGCTATCTGTTGCCAGGGGCAACGCCTTCAGAACTTCACAGAGGCGCGAGTCATGCGACTACACATTCCAGAGCTCTTTAATTTTTGCGCATTTATATTGTCGGCGGAACAGAGACGGATCTACGAATACGAGAAAGAAAAGGAAGAAAGTAAAGCAATGCAGAAAGATAAGGCGACAGAAAGGGGACCTTACAGGAACAAGCTCACACCAAGCGCAAAACAGCAGTATTTGGAGAAGCTCTCAGGCATCCAAAATATTGTGAATTATATTGTTTACGATGTAAGTCACCTTGCATTCACGCTGTTAATAGCTTTAATCTAACCAGGGGATTTACATCTTGCATACACCCTAGCCAACCCAGAACTGGTTTGTGCACTTTGCAGCCCCCAACACAAAAACATGGTACAATATGTGTCCTTGGGCTAAAATCAAATTATAACTAAACATACACAGCTTTAGCCAACATCAAAAACATGTTGGAAACATTTGTGTACATTGAACATCTCGTTACAATCTAGTGTTTACGAAACAGTCGCAGTTATTTAAGTTACTTTGTCATTTTGGCCAAGAAGTGTCTGCTAAATGCAATGTGTAATTACAACACGATAAAACGCATGTGAATAAACTTACTTTGGTCAGTACAACGCTGTTGTCACCACCTGGAGGCTTGTAGATGGACCCAGCCACAGCAGAAAGCCTCGTAACTTTCCAAAGACTTGTGGCTTTTAAACTCCTGAATTGTGTAGTAACTTAAACCAAAAACTAGATAATTCACAATGTCCATATATTTGCGTGGAAGTATGGTCCAGGTCTCTGTGCCATTCCGCTGCAGGGAGCTCGTATGGGTCGATATTTTGGATGCCTGAGAGCTTCTCCAAATACCGCTGTTTTGCACTTGGTGTAACCTAAAAAAACTGTATTCCATTGTTCCTATGTTTTCCATATGTATCGTGTGAGGTACTGGAGCAGTTTTTAACGCAGCAGTAACTTCTAGGCATGGTAAAACAGTGCGGAATTGCAAAAACCTCCTCTACTACCGAGTTAACAACACATGTAAACAATCCTGTTTCGCCGCCAGTGTCCTGCCAACATGGCGGAGAGGGAGCTATCGAGGGGAGGGGCTCTGTGCTATGACGACAACCCCTCACTCTCCCAACAGCAATATTTTTTTATTGCCTGATAAGCGTTAACGCTGATAACGGCCCACCACTAATATATATATATATATATATATATATATACAGAAAATTGTGTATTGTGACAAATAAAAATCTTGAATCGTGGATATTTACATTGCTAATGCAGAGAAAACACAAACAATTTCATCAGAGTTGGTGGAGAGAATAGTGACTTGTGTCCAGATGGCAGTAAATTAAAAAAAATGTCAGCGTATTTTGCTTAAAAGTTTTTTATACTGGGAGCTGGCTGAAGGTGTACAGATTATGCACTGGTCAGTGCATAATGGTCAGATATGGATCCATATAGTAGCATGTACAGTCAGGTTAAGGCGGCATGCTGCACACTGGTGGTGGTTGAGGAGATGTAAAGCCCTTTGAGTGCCCAGAAAAGCACAAATTTACAGATGATACTGACCTGCACTTGAAGCCCTGAACAGATAAGTAGTATTGATACATTTTGCTGCTGCTTCTAGCCACTTCCTCTCCTTCAATAAGTCCCGCGCATTATTGATTATTCTGTTTGAAACTGTTTGATGGAAGGTCAAAACAGATTCATGCTGTCAGCCAATACTAGGCAAGACTAGTCGAGACTAAACAATGCATGATTTATTATAGATTTATCGTCAAATGTCACAATCAGCAATAATCACTTTACATGAGGCAGGCAATAATATAAAATAATAATAATCTAAATAATTGAAAAAATAAAAACTGGGCAGCGGGACACTTCAGCCAGGCCACCAGGAATTCTCCCTGTGCTCCCGACGGGCAGTCCAGGCTTGTAATTAATCTATATTACAAGAAGAGTGACGTTTTTTCTCCAGATATCAGCATTATAACAAATGTAATATTGATTTTATATGAGTTATAAAAGTTTATACAAGAATAAAGTTAGCATTAAGTGACTTACATTTTTAGACGCAGTGTTGCCTGTTTCTGTGAGTAAATGAGTAAAGCTCAAAACAAAGAGCACAGTGCTGTTTTGGGTCTCTGAGCAACACACAGGATGGTGTTTCCTTATTGAATGAATCAGCTTGAATTATTGACTGAATGATTCAGTGACTCACTCATTAACACAGTCAAATGCTTAGTTCCTGAATGATTCCGTTTGGATGAATCGGTTGACCACCACCTGGCGTTTCTTTTATTTAAGTTAATTTATGGAGGTTTTAACTATCTGTTCATTTTTAAAATAATTTTAGATATTAGTATTCAATATTTTTATGTTTAAAACAAAGCTTTATTTATGCATTTGTAACTGCAGATTAAATGCATCCATGTGAGTTACATTAAACTTGTCACTTCATATGCAGTTTCCAGAACATTTTTACCAGATGAAGTACCGGATGAAGTGGCACTTATGCTAACCCTAAGATACAAAAAGGAAGAAAGAGTTAAAATATAACACATTTTTGCTGCTCAAACTGTGTATAATTTTTTTAAATCAAATATTTATTTGCTCCTTTTCCATTTTCCATTTACTTGTACTTTTACTTTCAATACTTAAGTATGTTTAATATAGAAAAAAATGGCATACTTAAGTATATAATAAATATCACATACTGTACTTTAAAACTTTTGTCAAGTAAAATTATAAATGGTGGCTTTAACTTTTACCAAAGTCATTTTGTAGTTAGATATCTGTTCTATACTTTTACTTAGGTGTGGTTTCATTCTCCACTGTTAAAAATAAATCAATATTAAAAGGTGAAATACCAGAGGATTAAACACAAGTGTAAACGTGCTTCTAATCGAAATGTTATGACACCATGACTACAAGAATGTAGTGTTTTATTTTCACAGCAAAATGAAAACTTTTCAAATGTTTTGCATTATTTTCATGACATCATTTTTTTTATTAAATCATGGGATTTTATTAATAAGAATCAGAAATCATATTACACTTGTAATCATTGGACCAGGTCTTCTTCTAAATAATTTTTAATTGTGCCTAGAGCATGTTCTGAGTTTGGCAAAACTGCCCTTTTCTCTTATGCTTCTAGGTTATGGAATGAAAAGCAAAACATTGGGATGTTAGAAGTCATACTTAAAGGAAATATGAATGTTTTCTGTAGATTTATATATTTATATCTCAGTGGGATTATTCCTGGTAAAATATGTCACAGGAAAATTTGGGGTAAGATGTACTTATCATAATAAAAACATGTTACAAAGTAAAAAGTAAAACATTAAAAGTCCTAAAGTAGACTTAATTTTCATTTAGGTGTAATTGAACTTTTTGATTTTGTGTTGAGATATGACCCATAAAAATCTCGTATGGTGTTCATGGTTCTGCAGTGAGTGAGTGTGAGTGTGTGTGTGTGTGTGTGTGTGTGTGTGTGTGTGAGAGAGATCAGGGCCCTCAAGCAGGTGGCCCTCAGTATCTGTACATGTGGAATGTGCTGATCCATGAGGCCGGGAACACCCAGGCCGGGAATCTCTTCAGTAAGGACTCGAGCTGCTCTGAGCGCCCATCTGAGCCAGAGATATAATGAGCAGAGATGGCCAGAGAGATCAAGCCCTCGTCAGGAGATGCATCTGAGGGCGGCTAAAGACAGAAAAAAAACACACATGAGCTCACACAATAAACCCTTTCATACTCCTCAGGTTAAATCTTGAGCTCAAACCCACCTGGATCTCAAACCAGAAGTTCCAGGCCGCAGCGTCGAGACCATGAGTGTAAAATATAAAATACATTCCACTGGGATTGAACCCCGGTGTCCCGCCACCGAATGACCAGCCGCTCAGAGACGCACCAGCGTGAGGACGCAGGTACAGAGACATGTGACTCGGACCTGAGCGACAACAACAGATGTTCAACACCAGGAGATTATTCAGGATTAATAAACAGAGAGTGTGTTTTGCGACTCTATAATAAACGAGTCAAACACACCGACTGGAACTTTTGAATGCTAATGATTATTTTATTTTCTCTAAAACCATGAAAAATATTAGAGTAGATAAACAGACTGCCACAGTCTCTGATTCGTCATGCTTCCTCCCAACCATTCTTTCATAGTTTAAGCCTGATGAATCTTGACATTGTCATCCTGAAGTGGTCATAAAACATCTTCTGACATGGTTGTTTAAAAATGCAAAGCTACACACGCCTTATTAAATACAAACGGTGACTTTTATATGGCCAGGCAGTGCACACACACACACACACACAAATATGCAACAGTTTTTCATATAAAACAAGTTAAAATGTTTTTACTTTTTCACATTTTTTTAATTAAAAAACTGTTTTTGAAGAATAAAGTTCTCAACTATCATTATTATATTTAATGAAAATCCGGCAGATTTCATTCCTATCACTGTAAAACCTGACAAGTAACTTAACTCAAACCGTTTGAGTAAACAGATATCCTTAAAAACCTGACAAATTAGGTTTACTCAAACCATTTAAGTTTTACAACTAACAGTTATAAGTACTCTGAACTTAATTCAGTTGAGTTCAGAAAAAGAAGCTATACATTGCAATTAAGTAATTAATTGAGTGATAATTGTGAATTAGTGATGAACAGCTGCAAGTCAAGGGTCAAGAGCCCAACTAAAGCAAACACTGATCTCTAACATGGTTACTTCAAATGAAACAAAATCAACATCTAAACCTTAGTTCATTCTCAATAAGATCTTCTGTAGACGTCTGACAGAAATAAAGTCAGTCTGGTTATTAATAAGTGGAGCTGGTGATGCTGTTTGTGGGGTTGTTTAATCAGATCTTGAGAGATTTCATGTATTTTATTTCAGTTGATTTCATCTAAGGCCGTGTCTGAAGTCAGTTGTAGTAGTTCTTGTGTTTCTCTTTTCTTCAGTGATTTTGTTTGTTAACAGCAGCTGTTCATCACTAATGTTCAATCAGCACTTAGTTAATCACTTAATTACTTTAATGCAAAGTTTTAAAACTTACATGGTTTAAATCAAGGGAATCTGTTTACCCAAACGGTTTGAGTTAAGTTAACTTGTCGGGTTTTACAAAGTACACAGCAAAATCCCCAGTGTTAATTTAACACTCTGAGTGTGGACTCATATAAACTCTGAAGCAGTGTTAAAAGTAACACTGAAGCAGAGTTGAAATTAATGAGATAATTAAGAAATTCATTGAGTTATGATTGAGCATTATTGAAGACACCTGATGTTAACAAGCAGAATCACCAAACAAGAAAATCACAATTTGTGTGTCACCATTATAGTGGTCAGTGTTTGCTTTAGTTGGGATCTTGGCTTGCGGCTTTTTACTTTTAAAATGTGTTTGGCAATCCAAGAGCAAAAGTCATCGGGTGGTGATGATTATGTTTTAATGTAATCGTTGTTTGATCTGAATTACTGAACTCATTTAAACTCTTTTCTCTAAGTAAAACTTCCATTATTGATTGTAACAGCTTTGATTCCACAATGAAAGATTCTGTATTCTCTATACTGGCTGTTTTGTAGGCATCTCTTGCAAGTGATTCTGATCTTTTTTATTTATTTTTTATTAAAATTTTTAATTTTAGGCAGACAAAGATAACAAGAATCAGCGTATGAATCTCAACAACGGTGACAAACAGCATTTTCAGATAAACCGATCTACTCTGAACATCACAAAACTAGATACTAAAAATCCACATAAAAACAGCAAAAATAAAATATAGTTAGAATAAAAAGCTGAAAAGACAGTTCAGATCGTAATTTATTCATGCCGCAATGCATGATGGGAGCCATGGATGAGTTGTTATTGGCTACAACATGCTTTTTTGATGGTCACCGTTGTTGTGATGCTCACCCTGATTTTTGATGTCTATTTGTCTAAACTAGCGAATTTTTTTATTTTTTATCAAGAACTAACTTTTAAAAACATGTCATAATATGCCAAAAATGCTGGATTGCTTACTTTTTTCACTTAATTTATGTATACAGTAAAGAAACCTGAACTCAGGCGTTCAGGTCACTCCATGACAATTAGCTCAAACCACAATCAATAGCACACATGGTTGTCTTTACTCTGGTCTGTATGTTATAATTCAGTTACCACAGCCCAGAAAGTCTAAAGTAAATAACTGAAGGGTCAAGATCCCAACTAAAGCAAACACTGACCACTATAATGGTGACGCACAAATTGTGATTTTCTCGTTTGGTGACTCTGACCATTATTGAAGACACCTGATGTTAACAAGCAATCATAACTCAATTAACTTCTTAATTATCTCATTAACTTCAACTCTGCTCATGGTAATGGTAATGGATCATGGTAAAGTGAGGCTAAAGTCTCACCTTTGACCTCAAAGGTCATTTTAATGGTTCCCCGTTCAGTCTCCTGTCTGGATAAGAGCTGGAACTCCAGCGGAGCTTTAGGAGAGACTTCAGGAGCCGTAAGATACCAGCTCTTGCTGAAACAATGAAAGACATCTTGAGGATTAGTCGGTGGCTCAGGTAGCTGAACCCGTACATGAGCTACATCATCCAATCCTCTGTCAGCATATACTCATGTGAACCTTGTGAAGCCGTAGTAGGGCAGCTGATCCTGGCAGCGCGTGCAGATGTTGTCGTTGATCTGCGGGATATGTGGAGTGATGTGCTGCATGGCGGTGTAATCCTGACTGTTGATGCAGAAGCCTGAGTCGGAGCTCTGCAGCGATCCGTTCAGCGAGTGAAACCTGCGTGTGATGTGCTGGAAACACACACACGTCTGACTGACGAAGGCTGAACTCACAACTAATACAATAGTCAACTCAGCCAAGAATTATTTGATCGATTCATCAGATTTAGACACATCTTACTTCTAAAGTGCTTTATTTGTGCTTCACATTTGTGGTTCAATTTAAAAAAGGATTTATTCTGTATTACTCCTCTATTGCTCAGTGAATTATTTTTTTGTGATACACACATATATATATATATATATATATATATATATATATATATATATATATATGTGTGTGTAACTCGTTATGGTTACACTTTTCACAATAAAGTTTAACATTAGTTATCAGCCTTAGTTAACATGAACTAACTATGAATGGTACTTCTACAGCACTTATGAATATTAATGTTAAGCTCAAAAATTACTAATACATTAACATTAAAGCTTGCATCTGTTAACATTAATGAATGCACTGAACACTTTTATTAACACTGAAAAAGATGAATAAATGTAAGAATGCATTGCTTATTGTGAGTTCATGTTAGTTTATGCATAACTGCTATTAATTAATAATATCTTATTGTAAAGCATTAACATTTATTATATGTTTTATTTCAGTTTTAGTTATTTTAGTGCATCATGTTCAACTAAATGAAAATGATTTTTCTGCAACACTTCATTTTAAGGCTGACCAATTATGCATTAGTTAAGCATGAACACACTATTAATTAACGATGAACTTAACATAGAGTAAGGGCATATTAGCCCTTACAAATTTGAAGGATGCAAATTATCATGCAATATATAAGGTAGTAATGAATTATTAACTGAATGTACAGTAAACACCTTTTCACCATTATTTACAACTTAGCTAACCATATATTATTTTTGTGTAGTAATGTACTCAGTTATTCTTAAATGATTCACCTTCTATCAAGTTAACTGAACAATATGAAGATAGTAATTATGTTTAACTAGTGATGGTTTTACACTTATAAATTGCTAAAATACTGTAAAGAGATTTTGACACCCTGTGTTGAACTTTCACTTCATAACGGAGTCAAATTGTCTTTATTAGTGCTGTATTACTGGCAGTTTAGCCATAATCTAGTCAAAAAACTTGAATATCACTCAAAAAGTGCAATAATTGATGTGGATATAACTTCCTCTTAAGACCAAATGGTCTTTATTACACTATTTTAGCAATTTATAACTGTGAAACCAGCACTAATTAAACAGTTATAGCTTCATATTGTTCAATTAACTTCATAGATGAATAACTGAATATACCCAAGTGCAGTTACTAAACAGAAATATGTGCCCTGCAAAGCTGTAAATAATGGCTAAAAGTCATTTATTGCTTAATTTTGGTTATTTATCGAAGGAATGTGGATCCTTCTGTGGCTAATATTCCCTTAAACTGTATATGTTAAGTTAGTCATTAACTACAAGTCTGTTCATGCTTAACCAATGCATAATTCTGGACCCTTCAAACTAACTGTTACTGAATACCCCCCATGGGAACTAGATTAATATAGAAAAACTTATTTTCAGAAAATGTTTTATTTCAAGTAAGGAAAATATTTTATTGTATAAAAACCCCTGCAGTAAAGGGCTGTACCTGGACAAAGAGGCGTTTGGGTCGTGGGCTGGACGGGTCGGCAGAATACGGGAAGAACAGACCGCAGCAGACCAGAACAAACATCAGCGTGAACACTGACCCCAGAACAGCCAAGGTCCACTTCGTATTGCGGGACAGATAGACGAAGTGAATCTGGAGAGAGACAGATGGACAATAGGAGGAATAAGATGGTTTAATTTTACATTTGAATTTGAACTTGAATTAGGATGTTTGATTATGAATGTTTGAATCTGTTACAGTTTGTCTGTGTGGCTCACAAAATAGGAAGACAGAATTATGGTTGCCATGGTAACGAGTAGCGCCATGGTGAAGTCGGGTGGGGTTTCACGTGAGCTGCGGCCCAGAATAGGCGTAAAGACCTCGAAAATCACTCTGATGAGGAACATGATGTGGATGTATGGCACAGCAAGACCCATCAGATACAGGACAGAGTACAGCATAGTCGCTCCTACACACACACACACACACACACACACACACACACACACACACACTGAGACAGCACTAATGACCATCAGCCCTATCATGTGGCACTAGATCATGGATAACCTCACAGCCCTGATTTCTGCTCTTTGACCCCATCCTGAGAGTGGCAAAACAAGTTTTATTACACATATTATAATTTTTTCCAGTTCTAATAAAAATATATAAAAAATAATTTTGTCAAGTTGTAATTTCAAATATTAAAGCACTCATATTATGCTATTTGCTATTCCCCTGTTTGAAAGGTTAACAATTTGGTTTTGGGAGTTCCCTAACAACAGTTTACATGCATGCAAGGTCAAAAAACACTTGTATTTTCTTTACAACATGCATTTAACTTGACCTTATTTCTCTTTGACTTTCAAATGATTTGTAAACCAACATATAGGCCCATCCTCTATCATGACTCCAAGTAATAAGAACGACAGACATTCAGTATTTATCACCACATTTCTAGACAAAAGTGGGCCACAGCTGATTAGCAGAACTATAACATGAGTTAACTGGAGACCTATAGCTGCAGTGAATGTGCACACAACACAAAACCACTGATTCTTCACAGCCTTTGGAAGTGAAAATAAACCAGGTTCACTTTCACAGCGCAGAGCACAGCATCTTCCTGACACTGTTATCCACACAAACGAGCTACAGCGGATGTGTTTGTGGGATGTCCACACAGAATGTATTATGCAAATGTCATAATTTGTGATGTATGAACTTCATGAAAATGGGATTCGAATTTAAAACAACTTGTTTCAGTGGTTCTGAGTCAACTCTTTATTTTGCGAGAGAAGAACTTTATTTATGATGCAATTTTAGCTTCACAACTTAGCAGAATATTTACAATACCTACATTACACACCGTGCGAAAGGTAATTAAAACAAACTCAAAATAGGGGCACTTTAAAAATAATTTTAACTTATATATATGCATACAGGCAAAATATACTACAGGAAAAAAAAATTATAATAATAAGAACAATCAGTACTGGACTCATAGAGAGACAGGATGAGTGAATGTGAATTGGGTGTGTGTGGTGTGAACTCTGACCTCTGGCTCTGAAGTGCTTACTGAGCAGCAGTTTGCTGATGAGCGGGAACACCACCATCATCATGGGCACATATGCTGAACACCAGCCGCGGGAAGTGAGGAAGAGCAGCACACAACACCACAACAGCAGATTGACGTCAAAGAAGAGCTCGGCCAGATCCATACGAACTGCGCTCTGAACCACACACACACACACACACACACACAGATAGCTCAGCTGATTTGAGTGATGTAATGTTTGGCCAAGTATAGTGTCTCATACTCTGCATTTACCCCATCCAAGTCCACACACACAGCAGCAGTGAGTAGTGAACAAACACACACACCATGAAAACTATCGCCGTGATTTTGCCAAGTAAGACATGTTCGTAGATCAACTTTACTGTCCAAAAATGTAGACTTATGCCCAATCCCTACCCCTAAACCTAACCCTTCTCATAATTTATTCCTAAAATCAGTGGGAAATGATAGCTGATTAACAAGTGTGTAGAAGCACCTAAACCTGACTGTAAGCCTAAAACAGATATTTCCTGAAAAGTTATATCTCAATTCTGATTGGTTGATTGGAATGTTGTTCCAGGATCAACAAGGATGTTCATGTTCACATATAAACATGGTCACTGTCGCCTCTCACTTGCTTAGTCGGGCACATAGACTATATTCTAGGGTTTTTCTTGCATTGAACGATTTTTGTCCATCTAATATGATGTTATCTGCCAATCTGCAGTAGTTGTTGCTATAAAGGGGTCATATGAGGCGATTTCATTTTTTCCCTTTGGAGTGTTACAAGCTCTTGGTGCATAAGGAAGATCTGTAACAAGGAATACAGTCTCAAATCCTTTATAAAAGTTAAGAGTCAACCACTCCTTCCTAAAACGTCTCATTCTATCATGCCCCCACGCAGGGACGTGCACAGACATTTTGAGGGGCAGGGGCTCAAGTGAAATAAAGGGCACTTCTCATAATTAGGTTTTTTGTTTTGTTTTTTGTTTTTTTTTAAACAAAAAAGTATATATATATATATATATATATATATATATATATATATATATATATATATATATAAACGCAACTCTGACTTCCTTTAAAAAAAAAATAACTTAAAAAGTTAATTTTATCTTCCTCAAACTCACGCAATTGTTTCATTTTCAAAAGATGTCTACAAAATAATCAGTTCACAGAAACCATGGTCTCCTTAGTATTCACTAGGTTTATAGAGCAGCAAAGGAAAGCATTCCACAATGTGAAAACATTTTCTATGCTACTAGTTTCAAGTATATATGAAGAGTTCAGATGCAAAAGCCTCTAAGTGCCATCTGAAATTTTCTTATGAGCTTTTTTTTTTCAAGCTCGTATTTAAGTTCAGTAATTTAACTTAAATGACAATTAATAGGTCATTTTCATTGCCAGTAATGTGAAATAAGTGAACATAAACATACAAGCTTGATAAAAATTATCATTATTGAAGGAAATTTCAGATGGCACTTCATCTGAACTCTTCATATTTAGAATAACCTAAATAACTGCATCAAACAGAGGGGCGTGTTTTACTAATAATTTGTTTATTTTTGCACAAGGCACTACATCGTTTTAATTATTTTGGTGTTATCAGAATACATAACACTTTAAAATTAAACTTACCAAAATAATTGAGTAAAAATTCAATAAAAGCCAATGTCATGTATGTATTTGTGGTGGTATGGAATACTATTTTATAAAGGTTTCGAGGAAATAAAAAAAGTTAAATTACTTAAATAGTTAATTTATAAATATTGTTATTTTTAAAGTTTAATGTTAACTTATTTCTACTCAGTTTTATTTATTAATGTACCAGATGCAATTACTCAGATTTACTACATTGTTTAGAGTGTATCCTCCATCTGTTTGCATCTGTAGATTTCTTCTAAATTCACCAGTTTAGATTTCTAAATTTCAGGGGGAAAGACTCTTGATGTAAGTCAATAACTGGGGACGTTCTGTATGCAAATTAGGCGGCAACTAGTTAAAATGCGCACATTTGCATCTAATTGACAGGGAAATGCAGGTAAATAGGATAAACAAAATAACTAAAGCATATCACCTGGTGGTGATATATGCTTATTTTATTAACTTATTTTATTACATGGCTTGGTTGAATTCCAATGTAGAATGCTGTCTGATATAACCAACAGACCGTTGTGCGGAGTATAACAGACCGTTGCCATGAAAAACAGAGCGTTGCTATGGACTCATAGGATTCTAAACATAGAGACGGAGCGGACTATTTTCTTTAGCGGAAGCAATACAATCGGGTTTAACAATCGGGGGAGAGGCAGAGGGAGCGCTTCAGAACTCCTGACCTGATATTTAGATACTATAATTCAATAAATATATTTGTTTGACAGGGAAGCTGTGTGCAAACAGAAATATATATTATTTTTCAAAAATAAAAAAAGCATCCCAGAAAAAAGGGCACTTTCTCTCCAGGAATAAAAAGGGCAGGTGCTCAAGCCCCCTTTCATGTCTATGTGTGCACGTGCCTGCCCCCACGTCTACGTCACTGTGTGGGAAGATTTACATAACATTAAACATTGCAGTTTTATGGTTACACAATGAGATACGCAACACGCAAAAAGACAGTATAAGTCATTATAATCAGTAATTATGTCCTGTCTGGATGCAACTAATGTCTGGTTTGTAATGGGTTTTATTGGTTTTGTCTGGTCTTGCTGGGACACGTCATCACAGTATGGTAAGGGGTGTAACATTTCTGTCTCACGCTTGAGGTATTCAGCCAATCACAATGCACTGAATAGCTGGCTAATCAGTGAACGATGAGCTTTGTAAAAATCGACAGGTTTCAGAAAGGTGGGGCATAGAAGAGCAACAATAATGTATATTTTATGGAAAATAATAACCTTAAACCGCATAAACACATTGCATTACACCAAATACACAAATCAATGTTCTTTTTAACAGCGTCATATGACCCCTTTAAAATTTTCCTGTGAGTGTGTGTAAGCAGTCTGTGAAGAGCATTACTATTTACACCAGGTTTCTGCAGGGTTGAGCTTTGTAGCCAATGACAGATGTATGTGTTTAGCATGTGAACGCAATGGGGTCAATTCTGAGAATCAGTAATATTTCAATCCACCAGAGTTTCTAAAGTGGTGGTTCACCAAAATTAATTGTTAGAATCTTTTCATGATACTTTTGGTATGCCCATTGTAATGCATAAATATAATTATTGCATTTTAATATATATATATATATATATATATATATATATATATATATATATATATATATATATATATATATATATATATATATATATATATATAAATTTTTTTTTTTTTTTTTTGCATAAAATAATGTCTTAAATTTAACTTAAACAAGCCATAGTTTCGGTACTTACCAAAACTACGACAACTCATATTTTTGTTATAAAAAGGAGTTTTGATATAATGTGTCCCCTTAAACTTTGACAAGCATAATAAATCATATATTGCGCCCACATTTTCAACAGAAAGACAGTAGTGGGCATGCAGGTATGTTGACCCAGAAACAAGGGGACAATATTAGAGAGCAACAAAACCAAAAATTTAAATAGAAGGGAATATATCCTTTCAAATGTGTTACAGACTTCAACCCCGTCACACCCTGTCACATTAATATTTTGGGGAAATTATAGGGAAGATAATTAAGAATGAAAGTGTTTCTTGTTGATTACCATCTGACATGGTTTTAGTTAAACGCCTAACTTAAAAATATTTTACAAAAATAGAGAGATAATAAACACAAATTTTGTGTATTTTTAGCTTCAGTCCTATAAAAATGTGAACATTATGATAAATGTTACATATATTATCATTAAATTGCAATGAGGGACCCATGAGCAGTAAGTATATGTTTGTTTTAAAACAAGTTCTAGGGAAAATCCTTTTAACACACAGCTGTGTGTGATGGTAACATCAGCTGACTATATGAACACACTGGAACCCATAAGAACACTTGTAATTTTATGTAACTCATAGCCAGCATGTTAGATATCAGTGATAACACGATTAATTAAAAATGCATTAATATACATAAATAAATATACAAATGTAATTTGAAATAAAAGATAAATGTAATTTATTTCAATAATTCTACTGATTGGGCATAAAACTATTGTTTGTTTAAATAAAGCTACACTGCAAAATCCCCAGTGGTAATTTAACACTCTGAGTGTGGACTCATATAAGCACTGAAGCAGTGTTAAAAGTAACACTGAAGCAGAGTTGAAATTAATGAGATAATTAAGAAATTAATTGAGCTATGATTGACCATTATTGAAGACACCTGATGTTAACAAGCAGACTCACCAAACGAGAAAATCACAATTTGTGTGTCACCATTATAGTGGTCAGTGTTTGCTTTAGTTGGGATCTTGACCCTTCAGTTATTAACTTTAGATTTTGTGTGACTGTGGTAACTGAATTATAACATACAGACCAACCACAGCAAAGGCAATCTTATGGTATTGATTGTGGTCTGGACTGGACCTGAATGCCTGAATTCAGGTTTATTTACTGTGTGCATAAATTAGGTGGAAAAAAGTGATCCAGCATTTTGGCCATAATATGAAATGTTTTTAAAAGTTAGTTCTACATAATGAAAAAATCATTAGTTTAGACACACAGACATCAAGAATCAGTGTGAGCATCACAACAATGGTGACCATCAAAAAAACATGTTGTAGACAATAGAAAATCATCCACGGCTCCCATCATGCATTGCAGCATGAATAAATTATGAGCTGAACTGTCTTTTTAACTTTTTATTCTAACTATATTTTATTTTTGCTGTTTTTATGTTAATTTATTTTTATCTAGTTTTGTGATGTTCAGAGTAGATCGGTTTATCTGAAAATGCTGTTTGTCACCGTTGTTGAGATTCATACACTGATTCTTGTTATCTTTGTGTGCCTAAAATTAAAACTCTCTAATAAAAAAAAAATCTGAATTGCTTGCAAGAGATGGCTACAAAATGTATAGAAAATACAAACTCTTTCATTGTGGAATCAAAGCTGTTACAATCAATAATGACTGATAATCTTAGAGAAGAAACTGTAAATGAGTTCAATAAATAAGTTCAAGCTACGATTACATTAAAACATAATCATCAACACCTGATGACTTTAGCTCTTGGCTTGACACATTTTAAGTTTAAAAAGCAAACACTGACCACTATAATGGTGACACAAAATTGTGATTTTCTTGTTTGGTGAGTCTGCTTGTTAACATCAGGTGTCTTCAATAATGGTCAATCATAACTCAATTAACTTCTTAATTATCTCATTAACTTCAACTCTGCTTCAGTGTTACTTTTAAAACTGCTTCAGTGTTTATATGTGTCCACACTCAGAGTGTTAAATTAACACTGGGGATTTTGCTGTGTACTTTGTCATAAAATAGTATGTTTATGTTTACATCAGTTCAGTTGTAAAAGAGTCACAGATCAAGCACGGGTATCTACAGTTTGGAGCAGTGGGTGCAGTGCTGAAAGGTCTTTATAATTGCTGGATAAAGCTGTCTGTCCAGGTGTGGGTTGGGGTAGTGTCTAGCCGCTATTCCACCATTGGGCCAAACTGTGCATTTAGCAAGTTACAGAGAAGCTGGCAACCAGACAACAAACAACTGACCGATCCCATCTGGTGACATCACTACATGCATTCCACCAGCACAGGGCAGCATTCCGGGATAGTTCTGGGCCAGGAACAGTTTGTAATCGTGTTATGCATTTGGCCCAATGTTGGAAAAGCAGCTCAGCAATTCACCTTTTCTTTCAGCACGACCATTACTCCGAGCTAAAGCTATTCCTTTCTCCATCAGATCTGTAACTTTAGTCAGCTGAAATCATAGCAGATGAATTCATGTGTCAGTAATTTGTGGGTGTGTTGTCCCATCACTCACCCTGCACTGGGTCTTGGCCAGGGTGTGGATCAGCACGATAATGCCAACAGCAACAGATCCATACAGAGAGATGGCCGCGTAAAAGTGACTGTACCAGAACATGGAGCGGCCCGTCAACTTGACGAGCAAAGCCACAAACATAACCGTCAACAGAGTGAAGATCCAGCTCAAGATGAGCACACACGCTGCACACACCAGCTCACATATGTACCGTCCAGCTGCACAGAGCATGTTACGTGTCAAAACACTCATGTCACAGAAAGGGCAGAAAGATCTGATTTGGAAAATAAATAAATATTATTTTTAATTATTAAAAAATTACACTGGTTTGGCATTAATATATACATACATAAATATATATACATAAATATATACATAAATATATAAATATATAAATATATATACACACACACATAAATATATAAATATATATACACACACATATATATATATATATATATATATATGTGTGTGTGTGTGTGTGTGTGTGTGTGAACATCATTTCAGCAGCAAAGGCTATTTTATTGGTAAACTCGCAGTAGATATTAAAATAATCATAAACACTCAGGAACTTCAAATAAATATATAAAATACTTTAACAATATTTTACTAAAATATAATTTATAAAATACAATTTATATAATATTTAATAAGTATGATGAATATTATCAATATTACAAAATATAGCAATTATATAAGCCTCCATATGTTTGATTGTAAATCAGAAATTTCCCAAGAATAGTTCTTTTTAAAAATGGCCATTAATGATCTTTCTAAATAAACCATGATAACATGAAAAAAAATCAGACACAATTAGTGATTTGTAGTTAGTAATGAGATTAAACACATATTAACCATCACGTACCCACTCTGCGGGTCAAAATGCATTTGGTGCCCAGGTAGATCATCGTGGCGACGGCCACCACATAGTTGATGATGGTGCCGACATGAGTGGGATACACCACCAGCATCACTCCCAGTATGTCAAAGAACACCATGTTACCACGGCGATACTTAGAGGAATCCGCCAGTTCTTCAGACATCACCAAGTGCTTAAGGAGAGACAGGATGTTGTCGCCTGGCAACAGAGATAAACAGGAAGTCCATCATTCTCAAAAAAAACTGATACATATGCAGTATCTATCCATCTGTTGGTATAAAACACAATTTGACTTCACGCTTCAGTTTTAAGGTGCTCAGACATATAGCTGTAAACATTTACAGTTGAACCAAACTTTAAATGTCAACACATAAGCTAAATGATGGTTAACTCATGCATTATAGTAGCAGTGATGTCTGATCCACGGAGAATTATAATAAATATAATAAGACACACAGCACTGGCTCTATATGGACAAGCCAGGTTTACAAGAGGTCGTGCAAACAAACGTGTCGCACATCAGATGAATGGAAGACTGTTTACTTACTCATTAGGCTAATGTATTATTTATTTTGTTCATTAATTTTTATTAATACATTTAACAAACTTCCTGCACATCACTTCCTGTTTGTTGCTGTTGTGTTTTGAGTTTGAGCTCCGTCAAGTTAATTAACTGACTACAACTTACATTCATTTATGTAATTCTTATCCATTCAACAATTTTCCATGACTACTCTTTGCTGTCAAGATGAATTTTCTGGCTGGTGCCCCATAAAACAGAATAACCTAAACTAAATATTAATATTAATATTTAAGCCAAAGCCATTACACTGGTGGTGCTACTTAGATCTACAACAACAACATTTAGTGGTGCCCCGTTTGAGGCTATCTAACCTTGAAATCACTACATGTGCATGTGTAAATAGTGTGTGTGTGTAATAAGAGTGGTGCAGCTCATCTTGGGTCTGATTTTCTCTCACTCTGTATTGTTATGGAATGAACTGAAATTCCAGTTGCAAGTGATGCACAGTTTATGTACAACAATAGTGAAGAGAAAGCAAGGCAATCGAACAGATCTCAGATGAACAGAGACTGCAAAACAAAGGATTAATGGTAGAATGAAAAACTGCCTTTAATTTAGAAACATGGAAAGTGGGATTAATTCTCTAGTTTGAGGCAAACTGCCACCAGGCTCAAAATCTTGGTAATTGTAAACAGGCCAATGAATTTAGGAGCAAGCTTATTACAGACAGTACGGAAGGAATATTCTTGGATGAAAGCCACTCTTTTGACAAAAGAAATAGACGGGAGGCTTCGGGCCCTATCATACACCTGGCACAATGTGGCACAAGGCACGGAGCAAGTATTTTTGTAAATTTAAGCCTGATGCAGTTCGCATTTTTGTGTTCTGTGCCGTGTTGTTTAAATAGCAAATGCATTTGTGCCAATTTGTGTGCTCAGGGGCGTGATGGTGTACACAGCAAAATCCCCAGTGTTAATTTAACACTCTGAGTGTGGACAGATATAAACTCTGAAGCAGTGTTAAAAGTAACACTGAAGCAGCGTTGAAGTTAATGAGATAATTAAAGTTAATTGAGTTATGATTGACCATTATTGAAGACACTTGATGTTAACAAGCAGAATCACCAAACGAGAAAATCACAATTTGTATGTCACCATTATAGTGGTCAGTGTTTGCTTTAGTTTGGATCTTGACCCTTCAGTTATTAACTTCAGATTTTGTGTGGCTGTGGTAACTGAGTTATAACATACAGAAAGACCACAGCAAAAGCAATCAAGTTGTATGAAATAATTTTCATGCAGTGTCCTGAATGCCTGAGTTCAGGTTTCTTTACTTTGTTCATAAATTAGGAAGATAAAAAATAACAAGCGATGTTCATTTTGGATTCAAAGCTGTTATAATCGATAATGGAAGTTTTCCTGCGAAAACAGACTGTAAATGAGTTCAGTGATTCAGGTCAAGCAATGATTACATTAAAACATAATGGTCCGTGTACCTTTGTATAATTCGTTTTTAAATTTAATATTGAAATCTGAAAAATGAAAAAAACTGCATATTTTTCTTTTTTTTATTTGTCCAAACAAAACGAAAAATCAAGACTTCGGCTTCGTGTTTTCGTTTTTACTTTCAGGGACAGAAAACGAATAAACAACTTGAATATTCGATCCCTACATCTGGGCGGTAATGAAACATCCCCCTCCGCTGATTGGTCAACCAAACATTACAACATAATGATAGTCCTAAAAACATAATAAGAGTCCTACGGATTCTTAACGCGTTTATTTCTACTATATTTTATCTCTTTCTCTTCATCATTTTGGTCCTTTGGCACTCGGCTGTTTTATTATAGTACCCACCTATCAAAATCTGTCTGGCAAAGCTGCGCAACGAACTGCAACGCGGGGAGAATATAGCCTAATGTAGTGAAGCGCAAACCGCTATCAATTTATGTGAACATGTAGTCATAACTTTTGTTTTAGACAATATGCTGCATTTTAAACTATGGGGGAACTTAAATAAAATGACAGATATGAATAGAAACTAGCACATATATTATTTTTCTATTTTGAGTTTTATTCATAGAGCACTTTATGCAAATTTCGGAAATCATAGGTTGTTTTCCCACTAGCATGGGACTAATGGTTCGTCAGAGTGCTTGTTCCAGTGATTGAATTTAGTGAAATGTGAATTCGACATCATGATTTGAATGTAAACTCATTTGAGTTATAAGAACATATCAAAACCCTGAAATAACACTTCGAACAATAAACCATAGATCAGTGTCAGAAATTAACTTTCCCATAAGGGGCACCTGATTTTCAGTTGTTGTTGTTTTTTTTTTGTTTTTTTTACATTTTACATTTTACCTTTTGTATGTCATATTCAATGTTAAATTTTTACATAAAAAACATTAGAATAATATGACAATAGTCTGTTAGCAATTTAATCAGTATTCAGAGATATAAACCTTGTGTCTGAAGATACTTTTATAGATGTATTTACAGTTTACTGCTGAACAGACAGCTGTATGTGCATTTACATAGCAATTACAAATGTATAATGATTTAAGATTAATGTTTTATACAACATTTTTAATACAGAAATATGAAAAAAAATATGAAATGAAAATGAAACTTGAATTATGAAAGTAATATCACCACTAGGTGGAGGTATTTCATTGTGTTAATAAAGAAGCCTTTTATTCAATCTATTCGTTCAAAATGCTTCATTAATTGATTCAGAAAAAAAAATCAAGTTGCTGTCTATAATAATTGGTCAGTGAATTGTTGTCTATAATAATGGATCTTTCAAAGACTGTGATTCTTTAAGGAACTATACACCATTCTTTGCTCCTACTGTGAGTCACACAGCGGTTCTGTGACGTGGGCAGCGAAAATAAAAATTTTCTATGCTATCAGTTAGATGGCCAGTACCCAATATGAATTAAATAAACTCAACTTATTGTCTATAACTACCTATGTTCACATAAATGACTAGTGGTCTGCGCTTGTCTAATACATTCTTCCCGAGCTGCAGTGCACAAAGTATAAAATGTGAGTGCAGGTGCGAAGTAAATTAATATTTAGTTGATAAACTAAATGTTTCACTGGTAGGTTGCATAATTTATGCCTACACAAAAGAAAAATCTGTAGGGTTTGCCTTGGTACGGTCTGTGTCAAACCATTTGTTAATCTGGGCTGCGTTTCTCGAAAACGATCGATTTTAGAGCTGAAGACCGTTTTCTACGAGTCATTTTACGATCGTCTGTTATTGTTTCATGTGCATTTCCCAAAAATGCACTTAACACAGTCGCACGTATCTGTGCTTTAAGTGCTACTTAGGAGTCTCTATCCGTTTGTCAAATGTTGAAATGTCATCTTATAGAATGGCTCGGAATTGTAGTAGGCTACACAATCATTTATTGAAATGTTTACCTAATAATTCTGCGTTCTAGATAACTCGGATATAATCACAATTATATTATATTATATTATTATGGTATAGTGTATAATATTATACTTTACATAATAATATTAATAATAATAATTATAGAGAGAGAGAGAAACGTGATTTTCAGCTGTTTTTCTTGCACGTCTGCAAGTTATTGACAGACCCCACCCCCCAAGTATATTTCCTACATTACTTATTTTATTAATTTTTTGTTCAATCATTTAATTTAGATGTATTTAAAAAAAATTCTGCACTTTTTAATTATTTAATAATAATAAAAAAACATTGTAAGAAGAAAGATTTATGTGGTCACCTGCAGGGCAATCAGCAGATTAGAAATTAAACTTTATTCAAGTGCAATGTGATTATGGATTTGATTGTACTTTATTGTACACTTTTTACTCGTTTTTGTGGTTGTTTTAAATGAATTCATAAATGAAAAAATTTAAAAAGGCAGAAAAAATTAAAATACACATAATGTAGGAAATATACTTCAAAATTATACATTGATAATCTATAAATGATTTGCTGACATGCACGAAAACCAGCAACCTATTGGACCCCAAAATAATGTCTCTCTCGCTCTCTCTCTCTCTCTAAGCTATATGATAATAATAATAATAATAATAATAATTATTATTATTATTATTATTATTATTATTATATAAAGTATAATCTTATTCGTATAATGCAATATAATATAATAAAAATATTATATTGTATCCGCCTTGTCTGGAACACAGCATAAGGTAAACATTTGGGATAACAACCAATGGTTTCTGAAATTTGCATAAAGTGCTTTATGAATAAAACTCAAAATAGAAAAGTAATAAATAATAGATGTGCTAATTTCTATTCATATCTGTCATTTTATTTAAGTTCCCTCATAGTTCAAAATGCAGCATATTGTCTAAAACAAAAGTTATAACTAGATGTTCACATAAACTGAAAGCGGTCTGCACTTCGCTACATTAGGCTATATTCTCCCCGCGCTGCAGTGTGTCGCACAGCTTTGCCAGACAGATTTTGATAGACGTGGATACTATAATAAAGCAGCCGTGTGCCAAAGGACCAAAAGACTCTGCCTCTGTATGGTTTGTGTCAAGCTATTCTTTGATCTGGCTGTTTGATGAAGAGATAGAGATCAAATGTAGTAAAAATAAACACGTTAAGAATCTGTAGGACTCTTATTATGTTTTTAGGACTATCATTATGTTGTAATGTTTGGTTGACCAATCAGCGGAGGGGGGCGTTTCATTACCGCCCACATGTAGGGATCGAATATTCAAGTTGTTTATTCGTTTTTTGTCCCTGAACGTAAAAACGAAAAAACTAAACCGAAGTCTTGATTTTTCGTTTTGTTTGGACAAATGAAAAAAAGAAAAATGTGCAGTTTTTTCATTTTTCAGATTTCAAGATTAAATTAAAAAACGAATTATACGAAGGTATACGGACCCATAATCATCACCACCTGATGACTTGTGCTCTTGGCTCGCCAAGCTAATTTTAAATTTAAAAAGCCACAAGCCAAGATCCCAACTAAAGCAAACACTGACCACTATAATGGTGACACACAAATTGTGATTTTCTCATTTGGTGATTCTGCTTGTTAACATCAGGTGTCTTCAATAATGGTCAATCATAACTCAATTAACTTCTTAATTATCTCATTAACTTCAACTCTGCTTCAGTGTTACTTTTAACACTGCTTCAGAGTTTATATGAGTCCACACTCAGAGTGTTAAATTAACACTGGAGATTTTGCTGTTTAGGTGGGTCCACAGTCTGCGTACACTCTGCTTACACAAAGGGACACACAGCAGCATACAAACATGTCAAATATTGAAAATTAAAGCATTACAATGTAAAAAAATATTGTGTAGGCTACATAAATATAAAAATGCCTAGATGTCATAATAGATAGTCATTGCATGTATCAGAATTAGGTTACCTATTTGCTTGCACATGAGCAGCTCCATTTTCTCCCGGAGAAGTGTTCTGTCTTTGCGCTTGCAAATTCTGCTGTGTAAAAGCAAATCCACCATGGCGAGAGCGCAATGGGAATGAGAGATGACTGATTGGTTTATTGCACATTATGCCCAAAAGACAACCATTACTCATTAAGAGAATATGGACAACACGTTTAGACCATGCACCCGGGAACTCCGACCGATTTCCCATCATTAAACTAGCAAAAGTGGACTCAGACACGCCCTGAGTGCAGCTGTGCCATGCGCTTTAGATCATCTGCTTAAATCTTAAAATAGGGCCCTTAAACTGGTGGCGATCGGCCTGGATCTTGGTGCGTGACCCCACCTGGAGAATAGGCTCTCTAGCCTTCCTCTAGGTGCAGCTCCACTTCTGGAAAAAGGCGTGGGCAGAGGGGACAGTGACTTCAGATTCCATACTCTGAAAAAAGCCTAAGTAACCTAAGCCAGACTCAAATGGAGATAGGCCTGTAGACAATACTGGTAAAGAATTGTGTGCGTACTCCACCCATGAAAGTTGCTGACTCCAAGAGTTTGGTTTCTAAGACACCAAATACATTCTAAATCCTGGTTAGCCCTCTCTGTCTGACCATTACTCTGGGGATGAAAACCAGAAAAAAGATTACAGTAGCCACCAGCCCCCTGGGGGTATTGAAAGCAGTTTTCCACTCCTCCCCCTTCCTTATGTGAACGAAATGATAAGCATTATGAAGATCTTTGTGGAAAAGGAAGCATGCTGAAGACTCTCGAAAGCCAAATAGATTAACAGCAAAGGATACGTATTCTTTACTGTGATGCTGTTCAACCCCCAAGTCAATACAAGGATGAAGGGAACCATCTTTCTTTTCCACAAAGAAAACCTTGCACCTGCTGGAGAAGTGGAAGCCAGGATAATCTTGGCTGCCAGAGAATCAGAAATATGTTTCTCCATGGCCTCCCTTTCCGGAGCGGAAAGTGAGTATAACTTGTCCTAGACAGAGACATACCTGACAATAACTATATTGCACACACATAAGGATGAGGAGGAAGAGAAGCAGCCCGAGACTTACTGAACACACCCTTCAGGTCAAGATACTCATTGGGCATGTTTGACAGTTCCATATGTTCATCCTGTATCACAGAACGAGACACAGAAGAACAGGCAGACAACAAACACGAAGCATGGCAAAATTCACTCTAGGAAGAAAGAGTGTTCTGGCAACAATTTATGTTGCGATTGTGGCTTGAAAGTCAGAGGAGATCCAAGACCACAGGGGACAAAAGGGAGTCAGTCAAGAGAAAGGAGATGGTCTCAGTGGTTGCCAGAAATGATGAGACTCACCTGTTCTGTGGCATGGGTAATGGGTGGAAGGGACTGACCATAGAGAGTGCTGACAGAGATGGGAGAGTTGAGCGGAACCACAGGAACACCTAACTTAAGAGCCATCTTATGGTCCAAAAAATTACCCTCTGCTCCAGAGTCAGTCAAGGCTTTACACGTGAATGCAGCGTGGCCCACTTGTAGTTGAACCGGGAGAAGAGTACCAGTAGAAAAGGATTTCTTGGAGGCGACTCCACTCCTCAGTAACCTCCTCCCTACTGGCAGGTTTTGGCTTTTGTGAAATGAGAATATGAGTTCTGCCCACCTGCATGGGCTCAGCATCGAAAAAGTGACTGGTCGTATTCTTAACATTACCAGAGAATTTGTCTTCAGCATTGACCACAGGAATCTGTAAAGCTTATTGATCACGACGCGTCCACTCTGATAGCCAGATGAATCAACCTCAGCCCATGCCTAAACATGTCCCACTCAATTCAATTCAAATTCAATGAAGTTATCAGTTACTGTTCAATTTCCTTGATGTAATTCAGCCAACTCCCATGCCGCCTCCCTGCCAGATGCAGCTCGATCAAACACCTTCTTGATTTCATCTGAGAAGGACGGAAATAATGAACAACAGCTGTGTTTTTGCACCCATAACACTGTTCCCCAGAGAGCTGCTAGTCCTAATAGCAGGGGGATCACGAAGGCCACTATGGATTCCTCTGTAGGTAATGATGAAGATTAGAGAGCAATGTGAAGAGAACATGTAGCCAGAAATGAACTACATAATAGGGGCTCACCAGAGTAGGCAGTTGGAGGCAGTAGATGGGGTTCAGAATGTCGGCTGGTGTAATCCACAGCTGGAACAGTAAGGGAGTTGAGTGCAGTGAGCTGTTGGGCAGATTCTCTCTTTAACTGTCAGAACTGAGTCGTTAGATCTGAGACCTGTGTTACTAGGGCCAGAACAGCACACCCGGTAGCCATGATCTGTTCTTCCTGCTGTTCCATACAATTATTGTCGCTGGTAAGAATATCTCTAAGTTCCGCCTCACTTGCTGGATCCATTCTTAGTCAGACCATTCTGTTATGGAATGAGAACTCAAAATCCAGTTTCAAGTGATGCACAGTTTATTTACTACAATGGTGAAGAGAAAGCAAGGCAATGGAGCAGATGTGGTCATGCAGATGAGTAGATCTCAAATGCATGGAAACTGAGACACAATGAACCGATCCAACACAGAAGAGATATCCAACAACAGCTTGGTAATCTCCACAAAGGTAAGTAAACCCAGGCAGAACTAAACAGGAACAACAGAGAGACTGGAGAAACAACAAGCATGAGCAAAAAATGATCTGACAACATGCACAGCAAACGCAAAACAGATAAAGGCAGCGAAAAGTGCACAACAGGTGCAGACACACTGATTAGTTTGTCAGCACCAAGGTTACTGGAGCAACGCTAACAAGCAATCAGACATGTGACAACAACATGCAGACATGCAGTAATGAACACACAGATCTGTGAACCATGACCAAGTTTCTAAAGCATCTTAAAAAAAGCAGCAGCTGAGAACTTTGTTTTGAGAACTACATGTTTTAGTTTTTAATGTCTTCATATGAGGCTGTAGATCAGGAATCAGGCATCTCATGTGTTCTCTGGATGGAGTTGGTGTGGATTCGCTCTAGAGTGTCATATTTAAGCAACACTAACAAGCAATCAGACATGTGACAACAACACCCAGACATGCAGTAATGAACACACAGATCCATGAACAATGACAAATATCTAAAGCATCTTTAAAAGAGCAGCAGCTGAGAACTTTGTTTTGAGAACTCTATGTTTTAGTTCCTAACATCTTCATATGAGGCTATAGATCAGGAATCAGGCACCTCACCTGTTCTCTGGATGGAGTTGGTGTGGATTCTCTCTGGAGTGTCATATTTAGTATGATAGATGAAACCATTCTCTATGAACGCAAGATCAATTCCTGCAGAATGAGACGAAGATCATTTGCACTTTAAAAGTCTTAAGCATGATCTAACAGTCTCAGTAAATACTTCTGATTTTCTCATTACCATTAACTTTTCTTTTTTTATTATTAATAATACATCACTTGAAATGAAATGTATTTTTACTGTAAGTATACATTTAGTCTGTAAATCTGGTTAATTCTGTATTGTTGTACAGTAAAGTTCTGCCAACCACAGCTGCCGTGTTTTTTTCCCTAAATTTCCCTTTTTTTATAGTGTGTATCTCATACCAGGAATATTCCCAAAGTCCCTGAAGATTCGGAAGTCTGTGTCTGAAGGAATGAGTCTGCTCTGGAAAATTTCCTGACCGACCACTGTGGCGAATGGGTAGATGGCGGCTCGGGCATATGCCTGGACTAGCCATGGGTTCTCCGGACCTGAAACACAAGACTGAGGCTCATTCTTCATCATTTATTCACTCTCATGTTTTGACGTTTGACAAATGATCATGCTTTTCTATAACATGTAAGTGAATGTGAACAGACACATGAACAATATGATGAACAGTTGTGTTGCACAGAAAAACAAAACAAAATTTTTTAGTAAAAAACAAACAATTTCCTAGCATTAGGATGATTTGGAATGTAATGTTATTTATCAACAATTCTTGTTGTTATTGATTTACAAATGAGCCAGTGCGCAGCACCAAAGACACTGTGATGTTAAAATAGGCATTGACCTTCTTCTGCAAAGGAAGTCTTTTGCAGCACTATGACGTCATAAGTCCACACTTTTCAGATCCTTTTATTTTCTGGCATTGGTTTCAATAAAAAAATGTTTTTGGAATAACAAGGAAGATTTGAGTTTTGAAATTACAGGAAATTTTTTATAGTACAACATCCTCTTAACTGTCAAAAGATAACATTTTAATTCTCAGTTAAATGATCTCTGTAACTCTGCTACCTATCAACAGTGCAGTTTCTTCTGCTGCAGGTGTTCAGCTCAGATACACACCTGTCTGAAACACCAACTCTTTGCCTCCCACACCTGCAGCCTCCAGGTTCACAAACGCTCGCACCTGCTGAGCCCAGGGATGCTGGGTAATGAAGCCGTGACTGGCCTGAGAAAAAGATAGATGTTAAGTCTGGTTCAAATGGTTTGTACAGTAATAAATGTAAATAAAGTAAATAAAATAAAGTAAATAAAAGTTTTTATACTGTACAAAGGGGTTTAACATTCTTATATCTATATCTATATTTATAGATAGATAGATAGATATACAGTATGTATCTATGTATAAATGAAACCATGAATAATGAAAGTGGTGAGAGTGATTCACATAAAAAGATAATTACATGCTTGCAGAGGTCAAAGGTCAGCTGTGCTGTGAACTCTCACCTGGAGGTTGGTCTCCTCGGCCCCATTGAACAGGAAGATGACGCCATGTTTGAGTGGCATGGAAAGATTCACTAGTGAATGTAAAACCTCCAACATCACAGAACAGCTGACAGCGTCATCACTGGCTCCTGAAACACACACACCTTATTAATCACACAGTACCTGCAGTTATCACTGACACACTAGAGTCAAGCATGCACACATCTAAAAAAAAAAAAAAAAAAAATTAATAAAACTATAGATAAAACACAGAAAACCATTATGTAGCATATGCAAGATGCTGATAATGCAGATACATATATACAATTTAATCCTGTCAATCAAACGCAGTCCTAAAACACAATTCCAAATCATAACTGACTAGAATTTGACATCAATCCAAACATGACAGAACAACAACTCTGTGGTGAAGTGCAAAATCTCATACATATGAATCTTTTGAGTGCATCAGCAAATCATCTGATCAGATCACACTAAACAATGTCCCTGTTGTTCTCTTTCACTTTCTGGTTTTCTATTGGATCAGATTTTAAGACACAGATAAAAACAGAGTTCTAACAGGAAATATTCAGCAGGTTCACTTGTGAAGCCTTGAATAAACTGTAGAAGCGTACCCGGGCTGTTGGGCACCGAATCAAAGTGGCAGTTCGCGAGCATGAAATGTTGTGCGCTCGTCTTTGGCTGGAGTTTGACAGCGATGTTGGTTATGCGGTCGTAGCAGCTGATGATAAAGCTGTCAATGCGGAAGCAGCCAGTGGGTCGCTGAATGTCCACCGTGATGAAGTGAGGTCCGGTTTTACTCTCAGACTGGATCTGGTCGATCTGATCCAGCAGGTAGTTGACCGTGGTGATCTCATTCTCTGTGCTTCCAACGGTCCGCGGCCCAATGCTGGTGATCTGCTCCAAATGCTTCCTGAGACACAACATAAAAGATTTACACGTGAGCTCAAATGTGTTCCTATGGCTTTTGTGCTGTTTTTATTCTATTGTTATGTATCTATAGATTATTAGTTTTGTTTCTGTCAAGTTACTGAATTGAAGCAGAGAAGCCAAAAAGAGTTTCATTGTACCTGTTTATAATAACAGTAAAAAGTCTATTATACTCTGTTCCATTATGCTTTATTTTTACCTTACTCTATTCTACTCTATTCTATCCCACTCTATTCTGTTCTACCCTACTATGTTCTATAATGTACTATTCTATTCTAGGCTATTCTATTCTATACTTTATGAATGTATAAAAAAAATCACAATAAGATGAATAGCAATCATTAAGAAACACAAATTATAACTTAATGCCAACTTTAAGCATCATTAGTAGAGATATTTGCAGTATACAGTATGTGAAGAAATACTGCAAATATCTTCTTCATTTTATGCTTGTAAAATGTGAATATGTAACCCTTGTGCTGTCTTGTGTCACTTGTTTTTTAAATCGTAACTTCACCAGAATGTTACAAAATATCGTGACTTTTTTGTCACTTGGTATGTGAACACACACACACACACACACACAAAGGGCAAGATTTGAAAAAGCTAAGTAGTTTTAAAAAAGTAGTCTTAAAAAAAAAAAAAAAAAAAAAAAAAAAAATCACACTCATGACTATTATACACTAACATACACAAACTAATAAATGTAAACAATTATGCATAAAAACAACTAGGGAATTTGCAAGCCTTGAGTCCTAAACAAGATTCTAGGGGTCACACCATGAAATTACAGGTTTTTCTCTTTTTCACTGCCTTCAGAAATTGGATTTTTAAGACCTAATTTGCATTTGTGAATGTGAAATTTGTTTAGGACACTTCTTTAATTAATAACAAAACTGTTATTTTCGTTTGTGGGGTCACAGTCATAATACCCAAATAATAACATAATACCCATAAAACATTTTCAGAAACTATCAAAAATATGCCATTACAAAAGAAGAAAAACACAATGAAAATTAAAAAAAAAAAAACTCAGTCGCACAAATTTAACAGGCCCTTCAAATATGCTTCATTCTTTGTTAATGTTTTTCAAAGATTCGTTTTTGGTAATCGTGGATTCTGAATGCATTGCCACAGATTTCACTTACGCGTTGCAGTTTTTCGTTAGGTGTTTTGACACAAACTTCTCGGGGACGGGGTTAACAGTGATCTACATATTTAGTATTACAAGGCACGACGTATTGCATACAAATCACAGCGAGAGCTTTTTTTCCTTTTTCTTTTTTTATTAATGCAGAGAACAAAAATATACAAAAGTATAAACATACATCACATAATATCAACCACAAAAAAAAACACCAATAAAGAATAAAATAGAACTAAAGAAAATAGGGCCAAAATCTGAACAAAATTACAAAAGGAGATCAAAGGCAGAGGAAATCTAACAGTCCTTATAGCTTTCTTATGAGTAGATACTGAAATTACATTCAAATAGTTTTCCATTTCTTTTAGGAAAACAGAGAAGACAGGTTTACAGTTGGAGAATTTGCATTTGTGAATGTG
The DNA here is from genome assembly GCF_963082965.1 of Carassius carassius. Lineage (NCBI taxonomy): Eukaryota > Metazoa > Chordata > Actinopteri > Cypriniformes > Cyprinidae > Carassius > Carassius carassius. The sequence goes on along the minus strand of NC_081795.1, from coordinate 25,374,469 downwards.
AAATTTGTTTAGGACATTTCTTTAATTAATAACAGAACTGTTATTTTCATTTGTGGAGTCATAATACCCAAATATAATGTTTTTCATATGTACAGAGAAGCCTGGCAAAATCTTACACTTGACAAACACACCAATATCATCCCAAAGTTTCTGAGTGTAGTGACATGACCGAAATAAGTGTACAGTTTCTTCACAACTCAAACAAAAAGAGCTTGTAAGATCAATGTCAGATTTAAATCTTTGTATAAACTTCTTTACAGGGTAGAACCTGTGTATTAGCTTAAAATAAATGTCTTTCACTTTGTCTGTGAAAAAAACATTTGCATTATAGACCAGATTTAAAGGAGCTATGTGGAGGTTTTTACTTAAAAAAAATCTTTAAGATAGAGTTTTCATTTGTACATGTATGAGCCAACCATGATTTAAAAAAAAAGAATGACACCTCGACTGTCCACCACGGTTGCCTCTATCAGCCTGTGGGCTCAATTGTGTGTGGAGGAGTCGGGCCCGAATTGGCGCGAAAATTCACAAAATGTGACGTCATGCGCGTTCTCGTCTACTTGGGTTTACAACCGTACGGCACGCCAGCAATTATAGTAAGCAGGGGCAATAGTGTTTTTAAATGGACTCTGCGGATGGAAAGAAGCGACCAGCCTCCAGCACAATTCAGACACCCACGGACACTCCTCGTAAGTAAAAAAAAAAAAAAAAAAAAAAAAAAAAAAAAAAAGAGCGTGCGCACCGAGAACAAGAATGAGACTGGCTGCAGTTACTCTAACGGCCACTGGTTTCAGTAACGGTTAGAAATTTCAGAACCTACGCAATGCTCCTTTAATCACCATGAGAGCTTTCCAATATGCGCGCCACTGAGTGACGTCTATACTTCCCGGTCAGAGAGCACCTGTCCATCAAAAGCTCACTATCCAATCAGAGTAGATCACTGTTAACCCCGCCCCCACGAGAGGTTTGTGTCAAAGCACCAACCGAAAAACTGCGAAACGTAAGCGAAATCTGTGAATCCACGATTAGCGAAAATGAATCTTTGAAAAACATTAACAAAGAATTAAGCATATTTGAAGAGCCTGTTAAATGTGTTTGTGAAAGTTCATTTTTTTCATTTTCATTGTGTTTTTCTTCTTTTGTAATGGCATATTTTTGATAGTTTCTGAAAAAGTTACAGTTTTATAAAGTTACGTTCATTTTTATTGAACCAAATGTAATTCCATAGGTGTCCAGTCATTTTTGACTGTGAAGACCATGAGTGTGACTCCCAAATGAGGAGTGAACAAAGTTTAAACAAATAACAGCACGTTTTAATTTGTTCCACTGTCTAATCAAAAACCCAGCAGACAGATTTTATTAATGCTTTAAAGATGATAAATATTTTTCATGTCATACATTTTACCATGGTTGTTACAGTTAACCTCATAACAAAGGAGCTGTCATAATAACATTGTGCTAAATTTCATCAACAACAATTGTTATCAAAAAACAGTAGCAGCATCAGTAACCAGAGTAACAATAACAATAGTGTCTACAGTAGATGTTATTTTCTTTTTGATTGATTAAAAAAGAAAAATATATATTGCAACTTAATTCATTAAGAATATTTAATAAAAATACACAAATCGCAATATAATATAAAAACACTACAGTATTTTTTACCATTGTATTATTTACCATAGTATTACCATAGTATACTTAAAGTGACATGTAAATTGTATGGTATATGAATAAGGTAATCAAGCGATATCATAATAAACATCAAAGTGTCAGGATATTCCCACCTGATGGCATGACTCTAATATGGTAAAGTGTACCTGGCCCGGAGGGCGTTGAAGTGTCCCGGACTTCTGCTGCTGATGAGCGGCTGGACTGAGATCAGAACCAGAGTCCACAGCAGACACACGAACCCGAGCAGCAGAATCACAACAGAACTCTCTGCCAGCCCAGCTCTCATTTCTGGCTTGCGTTTGCGGCTCCAGAGCATGTTCAACGCAGCCTCCTCATCACGACTGTCCCACTGCTGCTGGTTCTGCTGGTCTCTGATTCTACGATCTGTAGAGTGTCTCTCTCTGATCTGCATAATGACTGGATCACTCACTGTGTTCTAAACTGCCAGCAGGTGGTGAGAGTTTGAAGTCTCATTCTCTGCAGAACAAAAGCGTGCGTTATTACATTTGTTTTCAAATATTCAATGAAATTCAATGAAATATTCAAATTAAATATTCTAAATTTTCATCCCCCTAAGGGGCAGTCCTTAGGGGGGTGGAACTGCTGCACCGGGCCCCGCGTCAGCAAAGGATGGCCCTGCTTGGGCAGTGAAGCCACCGGAAGTGTCCAAGCCATCGTATACCGACACGGGACATTATTGACTTACAGCTTAAATACTGGCACAAAATCACCAAGGCCGGCAGCGGGCCAGTGGCACACCACCGGTGGCAAATGTGGTGGCCCACCGGCAGATGCCGCTCGTGGATCACCAATGCATTGCTCATTGTTATTCCAGCAGACCACCAATTGGAGTCGCCATTTTTCCGACTGACAATCTGCTGGTTTATCATTAAAGGGGTCATATGATGCAATTTCAATTTTTCCTTTCTCTTTGAAGTGTTACAATCTCTTGGTGCATAAAGAAGATCTGTAAAGTTGCAAAGACAAAAATCTCAAATCTAAGGAGATATTCTTTATAAAACTTAAGAGTCAACCACGACCTCTTAAAATGGCTCATTCAAACATGCTCCTACATGTCAACGTCACTGTGTGAGAAGATTTGTATAACGCCACCCAAATGTTCACACAAAGAAAGAAGACGTAACTTTTATTCTCGCTTTTGCCACTGCTGCCATGTTGTAGAGACGATGTGTGTTTCGTTGTGAAAACGAAACTACTTTGTTTGGCCTTCTCCATTATACACTCACACACACACACACACACACACACACACACACACACACACACACACACACACCTATATACAGTTTATATATATATATATATATATATATATATATATATATATATATATATAGAGAGAGAGAGAGAGAGAGAGAGAGAGAGAGAGAGAGAGAGATGTAGAATGAATTTGTGATTGAATAATGTAATGGTATTTTAATTAGTTTATCTATTTAAAATATCATTAAATTATTCAATCACAAATCTGAATCTCATTTTGTACTTCTATGACCCATTCATAGGTCCAAACTGACAAATCGGCACTTTTATTTTTATTTTATTTTTAAAGATTAAGATTATGTATTGTTGTTTTTACGAACACTCAACCCATGTATTTCATTTAAAAATGTGCTTGAAGTATTTTTTCATTTTAACTGTAAAAAATAAATGTAATATATTATAAAATAAAGATCTCATGTAAGAGTTCAGTAGAAACACAGGACAGACTAACGGCTTGTGATTGGTGTACTGCCAATGGTCTGACCATGTCAAGCCGTTGAATTTGTGCATTAAACGCTGGCGGACTGCCAGGTCATTGTTTGCTGGGGGATTTGCAGTGTCCCAGTCAGCAAATTTCCTTTGCCTCGGATCTGGCCCATATCAACAGCTAAAATGTGGCCCAGTTTAGTAAGTGTTTGCTGGTGTTCCACATCTTTTTAGCCAGAACTTAACCAAAACAGTGCCATAACCCAACCTGAAGTAAGCCAAATAATAAAAACAGATGTGACCAATATATGCAGGGATGTCTTATAGTGCAGTGGTGTGTAAGTATTAGTTTGCTCAAACATCTGAGGGGCCACGTGCCCCCTCCGTCTGAATGGGCATGACGTCTCTGTCCCCCACTGTTGAAAATAGTGCATTAATCTGTCCCTGAATATATAAACCTTAGCCTATATGGTACTCTTGTTTGGCTGAGTTCTGTGGCTCACATGTGGCTGATCATTTTTTACAATTATTATTAAAATTGTAAAATTATTTACAGTAGTTTTTTATTTTTGTAAACAGGAAAAAGGGAGGGGAAAATGAACATTATACCATAATTAGTACCATGCATTAGATTATTTGAATATTAAGGCAAGCAAATCAACACTGCACACATTTTCTCCTTTTTTGTTTTTGTTTTGTTTTTTTACACCCAAGACAGGAATGCTGATGTATACACAGCAAAATCCCCAGTGTTGATTTAACACTCTGAGTGTGGACTCATATAAACTCTGAAGCAGTGTTAAAAGTAACACTGAAGCAGAGTTGAAGTTAATGAGATAATTAAGAAGTTAATTGAGTTATGATTGAGCATTATTGAAGACACCTGATGTTAACAAGCAGAATCAACAAACGAGAAAATCACAATTTGTGTGTCACCATTAAAGTGGTCAGTGTTTGTTTTAGTTGGGATCTTGACCCTTCAGTTGTTTACTTTAGACTTTGTGGGCTGTGGATACTGAATTATAACATACAGACCAGAGCAAAGGCACTCATGTGTGCTATTGATTGTGGTTTGAACTAATTGTCATGGAGTGACCTGAACGCCTGAGTCTTTACTTCACACATAAATTAAGTGAAAAAAAGTAAGCAATCCAGCATTTTTGGCATATTATGACATGTTTTTAAAAGTTAGTTCTAGATAAAAAAAAAAAATCACTAGTTTAGACAAATAGACATCAAACATCAGCGTGAGACATCACAACAATGGTGATCATCAAAAAAGCTTGTTGTAGCCAATAAAAACTCATCCATGGCTCCCATCATGCATTGCAGCATTAATAAATTATGATCTGAAGTGTCTTTTTAACTTTTTATTCTAACTATATTTCATTTTTGCCGTTTTTATGTGTATTTTTAGTATCTAGTTTTGTGATGTTCAGAGTAGATCGGTTTATCTGAAAATGCTGTTTGTCACCGTTGTTGAGATTCATACTCTGATTCTTGTTATCTTTGTGTGCCTAAAATCAAAAATTTTTATAAAAAAAAAAGAAAAGATCAGAATCACTTGCAAAAGATGCCTAAAAAAAACAGCCAGTATGGAAGATACAGACTCTTTCATTGTGGAATCAAAGCTGTTACAATCAATAATGGAAGTTTTACTTAGAGAAAAGAGTTTAAATGAGTTCAGTAATTCAGGTCAAACAACGATTACATTAAAACATAATCATCACCACCCGATGACTTTTGCTCTTTGCTTGCCAAACACATTTTAAAAGTAAAAAGTCACAAGCCAAGATCCCAACTAAAGCAAACACTGACTACTATAATGGTGACACACAAATTGTGATTTTCTCGTTTGGTGATTCTGCTTGTTAACATCAGGTGTCTCCAATAATGCTCAATCATAAATCAATTAATTTCTTAATTATCTCATTAACTTCAACTCTGCTTCAGTGTTACTTTTAACACTGCTTCAGAGTTTATATGAGTCCACACTCAAGAGTGTTAAACTAACACTGGATATTTTGCTGTGTAGCCCTTTTTAAATTAAGGAAATTTTAGCTAATCTAATAACATGCTATTTTTAGACCTACAAATTTTACATTCCAAAAACATTAAAGCCTACCAGAGATGGGAAGTCCAGGGGCCAAAGAGTAAAAGTCCTGCCATATTTTTGTTCCACTCATGAACTCAGCAGCTGATTTCACCAGAAGAGGAACCAAGTCATTCCTTCCAAGTCACAAATGAGTCTCAAGTAAAATCCTTAAAGTCCTCAAAGAGTTAAAGTTAATGAGGTAATTAAGTGACTAATTAAATGATCATTGTGCATTAGTGCATCACTGTCTTTACTGGCTGTGTTGCATCAAGAGCCAGCACACACAGACGTGTCAAGGAATTTGGATACATTTGTCATATTCCTCTTGTTAAGCCACTCCTGTACCAAAGACAACATCAGAGACGTCTTACCTGGGCTAAGGAGAAGCAGAACTGGACTGTTGCCCAGTGGTCCAAAGTCCTCTTTTCAGATGAGAGCAAGTTGTGTATTTCATTTAGAAACCAAGGTCCTAAAGTCTGGAGGAAGGGTTGAGAAGCTAATAGCCCAAGTTGCTTGAAGTCCAGTGTTAAGTTTCCACAGTCTGTGATGATTTGGGGTGCAATGTCATCTGCTGGTGTTGGTCCATTGTGTTTTTTGAAAACCAAAGTCACTGCCCCCGTTTACCAAGAAATTTTGAAACCCTTCATGCTTCCTTCTGCTAATCAGCTTTTTGCAAATGACAGTGGTGTTGGTGTGCTTGACTGGCCAGCAAAATCACCAGACCTGAACCCCAGAGAGAATCTATGGGCTATTGTCAAGAAGAAAATGAGAAACAAGAGACCAAAAAATACAGATGAGCTGAAGGCCACTGTAGTTTTAAAAAAAATTACACTCAAAAAAATTATGCAAACTTGAATTATGTTTATTTTTATTTTTTCAAATGTCTAAATCTAATTATAAAATGTTGTTTCTCCTTTCCAGATTTAAAATTTACACTAATTAAGACATGGCTAACAGGTTAAGTATATATATATAAATAATATAGAATAACATGGTACAGATATTTAGTGAAATGCTTTTCTCCAATGTAACAAGCTAGAAACTGAATGACTTGCTTGAGGAAAATCTAATGCTGCATGTTGGTTACAAGATGTTTTATTTACATTTTTCTGTGGTTGCAAAACTGATTGAGAGCTTAGGTTAGAAATTAGATATTAATTTGTGTTTATTTCACGTTACAACTATGGAAAAGAGAAAGGGATCGCATTCACTCGCTGTATTTTCACTGTACTCACACTGTATTTGTGAGATACACAATTTTAGTAGGAGTAATTGTTTGGTACCCATATTAACTGAGCAAAATCATAAGATTGTGTACAAAAAGTGTAGCACACCACTAAAAACCACATGAAAACTGCACTTACCTGAAGATATAAGCGTGTCTGGGCAAAGGTTGTTGTTGTAAAGAAGGAGCAGAGCAGGAAATAGTGAACATGTTTTCAAATTTTCAGTAATCCACCAATAGGAATAAGGGAAAACACTAAGCAACCACTAGCATTGTTGAATGGAGGTGTGGACTGCCACATACCTGCCATATATGACTAGCAGGTTATGTGGGTTTTACCAAGTAAAATCCAAGTGTTAACAGTATAAGTGGGACATATGTACATTAAGTAATATTTTCAACATTTTCTTAAATGTTTATGGTCTTATTGGGCAGGACAGGTGATATACAGAAATTGTTAAAATGAACACTGTCAACACAGGTGATTGAGCTAATAGATTATTTTATGCTCATGTTTCATCATATAGGCTACAATATTTTACATGAAATCTTACAATACAGATAATCAAATATTATTAAATTGCAGTATATTATATTAAAAAAGGTTTACAATGCATCATCATGCTTGGATTGAAGGTAAAACTGCTTGGTCAGTAGTTTACTGTGGTAAAGTGCTCCTTTTTGTTTCGAATGACCCCGTCCCATGAGTATTTAGCAAGCTGTGGTTGGACTATATTATATATTATAGTGCACCTGAGCGTCATTGTGGTTGGGGTTCGTGTGCTTCAGCGTGTGAGCTGGTGTCAGTTTGAAGGTGCGGATCGTACTGCTTGGCTTTCGTTTTCCCTTTTTTTACATGATCGTGGAAGTTCATTTTATAACTAGACAAATTTAATTGCACGTGTAGCCTTTTAACATTATTTATGACTATGGACTAAATGATTGTACTTTTCTATAAGGATTCACGTCTCAGTGTCTTGTGATTTGGGGGAGGGGGAAACAAACTTGTGTGCCCCATTTTTAGGGGTATTTCCCCAGCGGTGTTAATGCTGGGGTGGCGTAGTTGTGATTTATTAAGGGGCTGCGTTTGAGCGTTAACTCAAACGCCGCCAGTGCCTCTCATTTCGCCACACTACTTTAACCCCTGGGGTGGCTAACCAGATTTCAGATTGGCCGGTGCCGCCCCTGGCCCACCACGTAGACACGCTCCTGCATGTTTTGTTCTGAAGCGTGTATATTATTGATGTCTTTTATTGACAAATATCTACTTCAGACTTAGATAATCTCATGAAATTATATCTAGCGTATTTTAAAAGTTCTCTGTGTTTATTTAATGTTAAAGTTATTTTCTAGCTAATCGTTTGGTTTAGGATCGGTTACTTCATATTATTTAAATGCAATCATGTTTAAAATCGGTTATTCTGGATGTTAACTTGAACGAATATTTAGTCTGAGTACCTATTTGTGTACATTTTTCACAAGCTCTGAGATAAAGTTGGGAGGGAACACAAACATTGCGGGAGCGGGCGGGCTTGGTCATACATTCAGTGGGAGTGGGTGGGTGCGGGTTTAAGAAAACAGTCCCGTGCAGGGCTTTACGTGGATGCAGACGGACCAAGTATATTTTGACCTTGATCAGTGGCGCTGGCGCACGAGATGCATTATAATTTTATATTGAATTATAATTTTCTTGTTAGCCTATTCAGTTAAAGCCACTAGATGCAGCACTGCTGCGATGTTCTTTCAAAATATTGTGGAAAAAGAGAACATCAATGTGGAGAAGATCTTGTTTGCATCAAATCTAAAACAAAGCCGTTCACACAGAATGCATATTTCGCACATTTTCTAGAGGGACAACGTTGGACTTGCATCTCGCGCAAGAGAGCCAGATGTTTAGAAAGCCATGTAAAATTCATGTACAGTATGTTCAACTTTTTAAAAACATATCTAGAGAATTTATGGTGGGTTTTTCTCCATCCCACTGCCTCCCGTGTTTTTAAATTAAAAATGTACTCTGTGTGTTTGGCTTTCCGCGCTTTGTATTAAACTATGTATGATGCTGTTTTGTTTATAGTTGTTTAAGCAACTTAATTATAATTGTTTTATAAACATTATTTTAAATGTTGTTCACTTAACAGTCATGTGTTCTAATGCTTTTATTAAACGTGCATTAGTTATATTTTTGCTCGATGCACCCTCGTGGCATCAGGAGAGAAGCAAAAAGCTTTTCAACACCCTAACTGAAATTATGCATTTTAAATTTGAATATAATTAGAATTTTGATAATATGTAAGTAAAAAAAATTAATTTAGCTTTTCAGCCATTTTGACCGCCCTAGTTTATTGAACAAACTGGTTAAATGGATGATTGGTAGAAGAGAGTAACAGCAGTAGGAACTGTCTGTGATTGGGATCGGAAGTGATTGGGACCAGGTGATGGTGATGATGGAGTTGGCTGTGATGGTTCTGTGGCTGCGGTTCTGAAATTGCTGGTGCTGCGGGTCTGCAGCTAGATACTATCGGGTAGTGATGGCAAGATGAAGCTTCATGAAGCATTAAGATTTTCAGCCAAGTGGGTCACAAAAGGGTTAATTTCTGGAAACTTAATTTGCTCACAATACCACCTGGTGGCCAACGAGTGTGAAACAAGCAGGTATATTACAGACAGAGGTGTAAAGTCCAGGGGTCAGAAAGTAAAAGTCCTGCCATATTTTTGTTCCACCCATGAACTCAGCAGCTGATTTCACCAGAGGAGGAACCAAGTCATTCCTTTCAAGTCACAAACCAGTCTCAAGTCAAATCCCAAGAATGCGATCCCTTTCTCTTTTCCATAGTTGTAACGTGAAATAAACACAAATTAATATCTAATTTCTAACCTAAGCTCTCAATCAGTTTTGCAACCACACCACTAAAAACCACATGAAAACTGCACTTACCTGAAGATATAAGCGTGTCTGGGCAAAGGTTGTTGTTGTAAAGAAGGAGCAGAGCAGGAAATAGTGAACATGTTTTCAAATTTTCAGTAATCCACCAATAGGAATAAGGGAAAACACTAAGCAACCACTAGCATTGTTGAATGGAGGTGTGGACTGCCACATACCTGCCATATATGACTAGCAGGTTATGTGGGTTTTACCAAGTAAAATCCAAGTGTTAACAGTATAAGTGGGACATATGTACATTAAGTAATATTTTCAACATATTCTTAAATGTTTATGGTCTTGTTGGGCAGGACAGGTGATATACAGAAATTGTTAAAACGAACACTGTCAACACAGGTGATTGAGCTAATAGATTATTTTATGCTCATGTTTCATTATATAGGCTACAATATTTTACATGAAATCTTACAATACAGATAATCAAATATTATTAAATTGCAGTATATTATATTAAAAAAGGTTTACAATGCATCATCATGCTTGGATTGAAGGTAAAACTGCTTGGTCAGTAGTTTACTGTGGTAAAGTGCTCCTTTTTGTTTCGAATGACCCCGCCCCATGAGTATTTAGCGAGCTGTGGTTGGACTATATTATATATTATAGTGCACCTGAGCGTCATTGTGGTTGGGGTTCGTGTGCTTCAGCGTGTGAGCTGGTGTCAGTTTGAAGGTGCGGATCGTACTGCTTGGCTTTCGTTTTCCCTTTTTTTACATGATCGTGGAAGTTCATTTTATAACTAGACAAATTTAATTGCACGTGTAGCCTTTTAACATTATTTATGACTATGGACTAAATGATTGTACTTTTCTATAAGGATTCACGTCTCAGTGTCTTGTGATTTGGGGGAGGGGGAAACAAACTTGTGTGCCCCATTTTTAGGGGTATTTCCCCAGCGGTGTTAATGCTGGGGTGGCGTAGTTGTGATTTATTAAGGGGCTGCGTTTGAGCGTTAACTCAAACGCCGCCAGTGCCTCTCATTTCGCCACACTACTTTAACCCCTGGGGTGGCTAACCAGATTTCAGATTGGCCGGTGCCGCCCCTGGCCCACCACGTAGACACGCTCCTGCATGTTTTGTTCTGAAGCGTGTATATTATTGATGTCTTTTATTGACAAATATCTACTTCAGACTTAGATAATCTCATGAAATTATATCTAGCGTATTTTAAAAGTTCTCTGTGTTTATTTAATGTTAAAGTTATTTTCTAGCTAATCGTTTGGTTTAGGATCGGTTACTTCATATTATTTAAATGCAATCATGTTTAAAATCGGTTATTCTGGATGTTAACTTGAACGAATATTTAGTCTGAGTACCTATTTGTGTACATTTTTCACAAGCTCTGAGATAAAGTTGGGAGGGAACACAAACATTGCGGGAGCGGGCGGGCTTGGTCATACATTCAGTGGGAGTGGGTGGGTGCGGGTTTAAGAAAACAGTCCCGTGCAGGGCTTTACGTGGATGCAGACGGACCAAGTATATTTTGACCTTGATCAGTGGCGCTGGCGCACGAGATGCATTATAATTTTATATTGCATTATAATTTTCTTGTTAGCCTATTCAGTTAAAGCCACTAGATGCAGCACTGCTGCGATGTTCTTTCAAAATATTGTGGAAAAAGAGAACATCAATGTGGAGAAGATCTTGTTTGCATCAAATCTAAAACAAAGCCGTTCACACAGAATGCATATTTCGCACATTTTCTAGAGGGACAACGTTGGACTTGCATCTCGCGCAAGAGAGCCAGATGTTTAGAAAGCCATGTAAAATTCATGTACAGTATGTTCAACTTTTTAAAAAACATATCTAGAGAATTTATGGTGGGTTTTTCTCCATCCCACTGCCTCCCGTGTTTTTAAATTAAAAATGTACTCTGTGTGTTTGGCTTTCCGCGCTTTGTATTAAACTATGTATGATGCTGTTTTGTTTATAGTTGTTTAAGCAACTTAATTATAATTGTTTTATAAACATTATTTTAAATGTTGTTCACTTAACAGTCATGTGTTCTAATGCTTTTATTAAACGTGCATTAGTTATATTTTTGCTCGATGCACCCTCGTGGCATCAGGAGAGAAGCAAAAAGCTTTTCAACACCCTAACTGAAATTATGCATTTTAAATTTGAATATAATTAGAATTTTGATAATATGTAAGTAAAAAAAATTAATTTAGCTTTTCAGCCATTTTGACCGCCCTAGTTTATTGAACAAACTGGTTAAATGGATGATTGGTAGAAGAGAGTAACAGCAGTAGGAACTGTCTGTGATTGGGATCGGAAGTGATTGGGACCAGGTGATGGTGATGATGGAGTTGGCTGTGATGGTTCTGTGGCTGCGGTTCTGAAATGGCTGGTGCTGCGGGTCTGCAGCTAGATACTATCGGGTAGTGATGGCAAGATGAAGCTTCATGAAGCATTAAGATTTTCAGCCAAGTGGGTCACAAAAGGGTTAATTTCTGGAAACTTAATTTGCTCACAATACCACCTGGTGGCCAACGAGTGTGAAACAAGCAGGTATATTAAAGACAGAGGTGTAAAGTCCAGGGGTCAGAAAGTAAAAGTCCTGCCATATTTTTGTTCCACCCATGAACTCAGCAGCTGATTTCACCAGAGGAGGAACCAAGTCATTCCTTTCAAGTCACAAACCAGTCTCAAGTCAAATCCCAAGTCCTCAAAGAGTTAAAGGTCCTGTTATTCGCGCTTTTTTGAAGCTTTGATTGTGTTTACAGTGTGCAATATAACATGTGTTCATGTTTCGCGTGTAAAAAAACAGTATTTTTCACACAATTCACCTATCTGTATACCGCTGTTTTCACTGTCATAAAAACGGGCTGATGACTTCCTTGTTCTATAAAGTCCCTCCTTCAGAAATACGTAACGAGTTCTGATTGGGCCAGCGGTTCCTGTGTTGTGATTCGACAGCAGTTGAGCGCAGGCTGCCCTCCTGATAACACGATTGGACTAGTTTTGAGAAGCAAATGGGCAGGAGCATGTTCTGGAGATGTACTTATAATCACAGGAGAGTTTTTACTGACGAGATGCGCATGAAAATCGTTTTCGTTTTTTTGCACAGCCCTAACATCTAGTTAACTAGTTGGCTGTTATTAAGCCTCTCATCAAAAAACCATAACTTGACCCCAAAGAACTAGTTAATTATAGACCAATCACGAATCTCCCTTTTCTGTCCAAGATACTAGAAAAGGTGGTATCCTCACAATTATATTCCTTCTTAGAGAAAAATGGTATATGTGAGGATTTCCAGTCAGGATTTAGACCGTATTATAGTACTGAGACTGCTCTCCTTAGAGTTACAAATGATCTGCTCTTATCATCTGATCGTGGGTGTATCTCTCTATTAGTTTTATTGGATCTTAGTGCTGCGTTTGACACAATTGACCACAACATTCTTTTGCATAGACTTGAACACTTTGTTGGCATCAGTGGAAGTGCATTAGCATGGTTTAAATCATACTTATATGACCGCCATCAATTCGTAGCAGTGAATGAAGATGTATCCTATCGATCACAAGTGCACTATGGAGTACCTCAAGGCTCAGTACAAGGGCCGCTACTCTTCACGCTTTATATGTTACCCTTGGGAGATATCATCAGGAAACATGGTGTTAGCTTTCACTGTTATGCTGATGATACTCAGCTCTATATTTCTTCGAGGCCCGGTGAAACACACCAATTTGAAAAACTAATGGATTGCATAGTCGATATAAAAAAACTGGATGATGAGTAATTTCTTACTGCTAAATTCCGAAAAAACAGAGGTGTTAATTATAGGACCTAAAAACTCTGCTTGTAATAACCTAGAACACTGTCTAAGACTTGATGGTTGCTCTGTCAATTCTTCGTCATCAGTTAGGAACCTAGGTGTGCTATTTGATCGCAATCTTTCCTTAGAAAGCCACTTTTCTAGCATTTGTAAAACTGCATTTTTCCATCTCAAAAATATATCTAAATTACGGCCTATGCTCTCAAAGTCAAATGCAGAAATGTTAATCCATGCATTTATGACCTCAAGGTTAGATTATTGTAATGCTTTATTGGGTGGTTGTTCTGCACGCTTAGTAAATAAACTACAGCTAGTCCAAAATGCAGCAGCAAGAGTTCTTACTAGAACCAGGAAGTATGACCATATTAGCCCGGTCCTGTCAACACTGCACTGGCTCCCTATCAAGCATCGTATAGATTTTAAAATATTGCTTATTACTTATAAAGCCCTGAATGGTTTAGCACCTCAGTATTTGAATGAGCTCCTTTTACATTATAATCCTCTACGTTCGCTACGTTCTCAAAACTCAGGCAATTTGATAATACCTAGAATATCAAAATCAACTGCAGGCGGCAGATCCTTTTCTTATTTGGTGCCTAAACTCTGGAATAACCTAGCTAACATTGTTCGGGAGGCAGACACACTCTTGCAGTTTAAATCTAGATTAAAGACCCATCTCTTTAACCTGGCATACACATAACATACTAATATGCTTTTAATATCCAAATCCGTTAAAGGATTTTTAGGCTGCATTAATTAGGTAAACCGGAACCGGAAACACTTCCCATAACACCCTATGTACTTGCTACATCATTAGAAGAATGGCATCTACGCTAATATTTGTCTGTTTCTCTCTTGTTCCGAGGTCACTGTGGCCACCAGATCCAGTCTGTGTCCAGATCAGAGGGTCACTGCAGTCACCCGGATCCAGAAAAGGACCTCTACATCCCTGAAAGACAGCGGAGACCAGGACAACTAGAGCCCCAGATACAGATCCCCTGGAAAGACCTTGTCTCAGAGGAGCACCAGGACAAGACCACAGGAAACAGATGATTCTTCTGCCCAATCTGACTTTGCTGCAACCTGGAATTGAACTACTGGTTTCGTCTGGTCAGAGGAGAACTGGCCCCCCAACTGAGCCTGGTTTCTCCCAAGGTTTTTTTCTCCATTCTGTCACCGATGGAGTTTCGGTTCCTTGCCGCTGTCGCCTCTGGCTTGCTTAGTTGGGGTCACTTCATCTACAGCGATATCGTTGACTTGATTGCAAATAAATGCACAGACACTATTTAACTGAACAGAGATGACATCACTGAATTCAATGATGAACTGCCTTTAACTATCATTTTTGCATTATTGACACTGTTTTCCTAATGAATGTTGTTCAGTTGCTTTGACGCAATGTATTTTTTTTAAAGCGCTATATAAATAAAGGTGACTTTTGACTTTAACAAAGCTAAACAGCGTTGCCCTTTGTGTAATAAGTTACAGAAACTGTTAAACGCACCAACTTAAATAATAAAATACACTTACCGGTTGTGGTCCATAAACAACGCCTTTATCAACAAAGAATAATCTTTGTGCGAATCCGGCATCAAACTGATTGAGATAGAGGAAGTTGTCCTCAGCAAAATGTGCTGCACATAGTTTTACATGTGGATTATAATTTTCGGGAACCGAGTTGATTTAATTTAATATAATTTTCGTAACGATTGATCTCTAAGTACAGCGTCCCTGGGAAGCCCAAACAAAGGTGATTGGACTCCGAGGTGAAAATAACGGTGTTTCGACGACATGGCGACAAACACAAACGCAGCTCTTCCTCTTCTCCGTCGGAGGGCAACAAGACCACGCCCCCTTTTTGTGAATTCATGTGGGCGGAGGTTAGTCAAAAAACTGTTTTAGTGATGTTATTACTGCAGGAACTAGAGGGCTGTAGTCCAAATGGGTCATTTTTTGTAGGCGAATTCTGTTAAATAAAATATCTCGCTTGGCATTGAACTTTGAGCTTTAGAATTTTACAGATATTATTTATACTCTAACAAAAACATTACACACTAACTAAAGTTTAAAACATGGGATCACGAAGAATGGGACCTTTAAAGTCAATGAGATAATTAAGAGACTAATAAAATGATGATTGTTCATATAATCTCAACAGTGGTGCCAATCAACAAAATGCTTCATGCTGAAGTGCATGCTGGGTAACACCGTAGTAAAAACTCCAATCATGCACTGTAGCATGAACAATTATTGTCACCACTGTTGAGGGTCATACGATAAGTGCTCATGTGTAAAATCCTGAGCCTGTACTATCTTTCCCCAAAATTTAAGCATTACAACAATATTTGTTTAACAGGACTTTTTTTGTAGTTCATTAATAGCTGAACATCATTTAACAAACCCAAGAGAGACACCTTCATGATGTTCATTTCAATGTTTTAGAAGAAAAAAAGAGCAATTTAATTTGTTATTTCAAGCTTTTAATTCAACAATGTGTTAATGTTTACAATGTAACAACCGCAATTGCTTAAAAGCAAATTACTTTGAATTATTAAAAGGGTCAAGAGCCCAACTTAAGCAAACACTGATCTCCATGATGGTGGTATCATTTTAACCAAAAAATCATCCAATACTCTGTAATTCTCAATAACAGCAGGTTTTTATCACTAATGCCTAATGCACAATCATCATTTAATTAGTCACATAATTATCTCACTAACTTTAACTCTTTTAGGAGTTTGTGACTTGGAAGGAATGACTTGGTTCCTCCTCTGGTGAAATCAGCTGTTGAGTTCATGAGTGGAGCAAAAATATGGCAGGACTTTTACTTTCTGACCCCTGGACTTTATACCTCTGTCTGTAATATATCGGCTTGTTTTACACTTGCTGGCCACCAGGTGGTATTGTGAGCAAATTAAGTTTCCAGAAATTAACCCTTTTGTGATCCACTTGGCTGAAAAGCTTAAAGCTTCATGAGGCTTCACCTTGCCGTCACTACTATCGGGCTACTTTCTCGAAAATATTACCTACACCTACACTTAAAGGATCACTTCACCCATTTGCATTTAGCTTTGTATTGTTAGAAACCCA
Source organism: Carassius carassius (assembly GCF_963082965.1). NCBI lineage: Eukaryota > Metazoa > Chordata > Actinopteri > Cypriniformes > Cyprinidae > Carassius > Carassius carassius. Next base: position 25,357,962 of record NC_081795.1, on the reverse strand, counting down.
GTCATATATTATAATGATCATGGATTTTTCCTTTGTTTTTCCCTGAGATGAGAGAAATAAGGATTTAAGTGTTTTACTTCCTGCTTATTATGACGTAAAAATCGTCATTTTGCGTCATAATAAGCAGGAAGTCAAAATTCATTGAAAAGTGTAGAGACTAGAGAGACTAGCTTATTATTATTCCAGGGGGTGGGACCCACTCACCCTACAGGCCTATTACAGATCAGTGGGTGGGACTAAACTTACAGAAACGAAAATGAAAATCCTCCATCTTGTTTGGAAGCTATGTAGCTAAGCTAACAAGCGCTTATGGAGTCAGATTTACAAGAATGGCTGGAGGAACAACTCATGATACGGAAGAAGAGGATTTTCTGTTGCTCGAAACAGATGTTCGTGGCTATCTATACGAGCCACAATATAGCGCAGAGCAGCTGAGGCTGATGGAGGAACAGGATGTTTGCGTTGTGAACCATCCTAGTTTCGCCCCGCATATGGACAGAGGCGTCCTGGAGACATACTTCAGAATTCCGAAGGTAAACTGGAAACGCCAGCCGAAGCCTGCACAAATGGACGTCTAACTGTAAAATAAGTGTTTCAATTTCATTTATTATTCATTTCGTGAAATGTACACAATTTCTTCAAGCATTATTATCACGAAATGATTCCCGGTTAATAAGTTACGTAACGTCAACTGTAAACTGTTTGTGCAGTACCTTTTTTAATGCACAAAAAGCTTACTGTGGCATTGTTTACTACTGTGGCACGTAAATACCATACATCGCTAACTGTGTCCTCAATGTCTTGTAGACAATATCGCCTAACAGCCTAACAGCGGTGTTCTGGATTAGTGGGAGTGGCTTGTGGAGCTGTGCAAATGTGTTGCATTGTGGGAGTTGTGGTTTTACATACAAATGAGCCCTAAAGTTACTTTCTGTAATAACTCGGTCAAAAAGGCACCAAATTCGAAAGTTTTAATAGATTTCGACTACATATATGACCCACTTTCAATGAAGATCAATGTTCCCACGGGTGAAATGCTCCTTTAAATCGCTGTAAGAAAACTAATTATGACAGTAACATACTGTTTTTCTTTAAAACAGTGCATTCTGGGTAATATTCATCATTTTCGAGAAGGTAGCCTGCTCCTACACTGTAAAAAATTGTGCTGTTAAATAACAGTAATTTTCTGGCAGCAGGGGTGCCAGTAAAGTACTGTTAATTTACAGCTCTCAATCATTAATTTACCATTCTTATTTTTTTTACAGTATGTTACCGTAAATTCTACCACTCCCACTGCTTCAAACAGTTTGAGTTTTGAAAACTAGCATTCCTACCATGTTATTACTATGAACTTATTTAATTTGAGTCCACTGAGAAGGAATGTTTCTTAATATAAAACTGCAAACACTTAATGTGTTGTAGTAAAGTAACTAAATGCATGACTTTTACTCAAATCACTGCAGCTCATTGTCAGCTTTAGCACACATGTATGTGCTGAAATACTTAACACAGAGATCACCACTGTATCAGCGACTCCACATTTACTGTCTTTATATAAAGCAACAGAAGATCAGAATCTGTGGCTCATCATTGACTGAAGCACAGGCTCTACTCTCCAGCACAATGGTGAACCACAAAAATACATTAAACTAACAGATCTCTCTCGTGCAGATTTAACAGATTTACTCTCTTTATCAGTGTATTACTTTGCATAACTTTTTTTTCTATGGATGTTCACAAATAATTTAGTCAAATTAACTTTTTTTCATTTGGTAAATCTGACTTTTACGTTTTACAGTATATTACAGTTTTTTCCTTGATTTAACGGCAACAAACTGTAGAAAAACACTTTTTTGATTGCAACCATTTATTTACGGCAACAAACTGTAGAAAAACAGTTATTTACTGGTAGCAGGGTTGCCAGAAAATAACTGTTTTTCTACAGTTTGTTTCCTGTAAATGAATTACAGTTTATTACTGTTAAATAATGTTTCATGCTGCTTTTTCTTCATCTTAAATTTTTATCCCTTTAAAGCCCACAACAAAATCCTCAGTTTTAAATGAACACTTATAATGTGTGCACACTACAGAGTGTTAGAGTAACACTGAATCAGTGAAGTTAATAAGATAATTCTGTGATTAATTGATGATTGAGCATTAGTGATGAGCACCTGCTATTAACAAACAGAATCACTGAAGGAAAGAGAAACACAAGATCGACAACTGACTTCAGCCACAGCCTTAGATGAAATCAACTGAAATAAAAGAATTCATCAAATATCTCAAGATCTGATTTAACTCTTAAAACAGCTTCACCAGATCCACATTACTAACCAGACTGACTTTATTTATATCAGATCAGAGATCAAAAGATCTTATTGAGAATTACAGAGATTTAGATGATGATGTTTTACTGTTTCGTTTGATGTTACCTTTGTGGAGATCAGTGTTTGTTTTAGCTGGGACCCTGACCCTTGACTTTTGAACTTCAAGTTTTGTTTGGTTGCTAAATTTGTGTTTTTATGACACATCTGTTATAGCAATGTTTATGACTGTGCTCAAGTGGTTACGGCTGTTTCTGTTTGCCATAATGTACTCGACTCACTTAAAGTTTTGCGATAGTAATAACCAAATAGTAATTTGTTTCAGAAATATGACTGAATTACATTTTTTTTTCTTTTAATTTTATTAAGAATGACCCATAACAATTAGAAAGCATGGCTATAAGAACAGTTCGAGTTTGAAACATTTTGAGCTTCAGTGTTAGCAACCCTCAAAGAGAGACATCAAAAATCAGCATATGAATCTCAACAATGGTGACAATCAAAAGGTTCATGATGCAATGCATGCTGGGTACCATCACAGGAAAAAACTCACCCATGACTGCCAGCATGCATTGCGGCATGAATAAAGTATGGCGCTGAATTGTTCACTTATTTCCTGAATTCTTATGTGTTTAAATTTTTTTGCTTTTGTATTAAGTTTTAGAAGCATGTTTTGTGATGTTCAGAACTGATCTGTTTATTTATTTTGTGGATTGTCACCATTGTCGTGATTCATACGCTGAATCTTGATGTGTCTGTCTACAACCCGAATTCCGGAAAACTTGGGACGTTTTTTAAATTTTAATAAAATGAAAACTAAAGGAATTTCAAATCACATGAGCCAATATTTTATTCACAATAGAACATAGATAACGTAGCAAATGTTTAAACTGAGAAATTTTACACTTTTATCCACTTAATTAGCTCATTTAAAATTTAATGCCTGCTACAGGTCTCAAAAAAGTTGGCACGGGGGCAACAAATGGCTAAAAAAGCAAGCAGTTTTGAAAAGATTCAGCTGGGAGAACATCTAGTGATTAATTAAGTTAATTGATATCAGGTCTGTAACATGATTAGCTATAAAAGCTTTGTCTTAGAGAAGCAGAGTCTCTCAGAAGTAAAGATGGGCAGAGGCTCTCCAATCTGTGAAAGACTGCGTAAAAAAATTGTGGAAAACTTTAAAAATAATGTTCATCAACGTCAAATTGCAAAGGCTTTGCAAATCTCATCATCTACAGTGCATAACATCATCAAAAGATTCAGAGAAACTGGAGAAATCTCTGTGCGTAAGGGACAAGGCCGGAGACCTTTATTGGATGTCCTTTACAGCACATTAGTTTTAATGAAAAACAGCATGTTACTGTCAAAATGTGGGGCATCATCATAGTCTTTCTCATCCTCTCTGTGAACTCAGGCAAGGACAACCTCCATATCCCTTTCCCATCCATGATGGGATGCAATACGCCGATTTCACGAAGCCGCCATTTTGAAATCGAAAGCGAGGCTCCGGTGGGAAGAAACCCGGAAGTATTGCCTTGAATCACAGGTGTAGTGATGTCGTATTGTTGTGTACCAGGCTGTACATCCTATCAACGGAAAGGGTGCGATAAAGATTTGTCGTTTCATCGCTTTCCGAGTGATCCAAAAGTCTGCCGTGAATGGATTGTGAAAATAAGAAGAGATGTTGGACCTTACTTTCAGGTAACTTAACCCTTTCGAGTCGATTAACGCGGATACGCGTTTTGAGTCATTTTCTCCTGATAACCCCGAAAAGACCTTAAATTACACTTTCAGTTTTAATCGTACAGATAAGAGCAATACATCAATCGAATCTGTAAAGGGTCTACTTTTTTTTGAATACAGACATAATAACAACAAAACTTTGTGAACTTATAAAATAAAGATAACAAACAAGGTGTGCTGTCTGCAGCCTTTGTCTGCGCTTATCTTCATTTACAAACAAGTCATTAAAATGAACTGTAACTCCGTGAATACTCAACGAAAATACTGTGATAAAGTAATCCATATGAAAACAACGCGATGTCTGTTTTTCAAGTCTCCCTTCATTATATCTAATGTGACCACGCCCCCGCGCTGAACGCGCTATTCAGATTCAAACTGAAGCGCGCGGCTTGAATACGCCCATAACAGAAGAAAAAGCAGCGAGCCTGTTCTTCAAGTGTTTATTTTACTGTTTGCTTCGCGATGAGAGGAATAAGACATAATTCACCCCAAAAAGATGTCATGTGGTTGAGGATTTGAGAAATGGATTTCCTCAGAAAAAAAGAATGCAGCACTTTATTCAGCAGAGATCATAAACATGAGTAAGTCTCTTTTTATTTATTTATATACTTGTACTAGTTTTCACATAACGTGTAAACATTTTACTAGCTAGACTTTTTCCAAATACTTTTTCCAAACTATAATTCCTGACTAAATGTATAGTAATCAAGTGAAACATTATGAAGTTTCAATAACAATATACAATACTATACCATTCAAAATCTTGATGTAAATAATATAAATGTAACAAATAGATAACTGTCACAAATGTAAAAACATGCTTTTCTTTCAATTTATTCCCCCTAAAAACCCAGAAAAATATTCTCAGCTCTTTTCAACATTAATAATAATGATAATAATAATAACAATAAATGTTTTTTTTTTTGAGGAAAATAAGATTGTTAAAAGGATTCTGAAGGATTGTGTGACTGGAGTAAGGATGCCAAACAATTTGTTTGAAAGTCAGCTTTGATTGTTTCTAATAAACTGTTTAACTGCACCCCCAAGTGGATATTAAATTATGTTGTGGGATAATTAAATATATTCTAAATAAACTACAAACATAAAATTATATAGATTTATTTTGTTCTTGCATTCTTTCTTGTAACTCCTTCCTCTCAGTGGCACAGATGACTGAATGGCTCATTATGCAGCTCATTATGCAGGCCTTTGTCTTCTCAGGTGTAAATCACAATGATATTCATGGTAGTTGACGCCTACTCGCATATGACTTTTACCAACAAAAAGTGTCTTAGAAAATTTAAATCAATATATTGTTCTCTGTGAGTGAGTAAACAAGATGATTTTCACATCATTTAGAAAGAAAAATTCTAGGCTACAAGCTCCAGTTCTCAAAAATCCCGGGAACCATTGTTCTTTATGTGTTTTTTTGCCTTATTCAAGTGTTTTAACATTTTTAGTTTTTCACTAACCACGCATAATATTTTTTTTCTCAAAAACACAATCATGTACATACATGCATTTCTTATATTATTATAGCCCAGTTTGTGCTGATTACAGTGAGATTAGACTTTACCCATTTAGATATTTATAAGAAACTGAAAAAAGCACAAATGTCAGGGCATGACAAGACTTCTCCAGGACCCAAAAATACCCTTAGACTCCAGAGGGTTAAGCGAAATAACGTTACCTTTATTAATCTAGCTAGCGCTAGCTCTCCAAGCGTCACGTTTTACTCAGTTATCAAACGCATGTCAATGTAGTTATTCTCCCATAAGGTTACAGACAACACTAGAGTATGCTCCAAACATTTTACCCCGGACTGCATTGTACGATCACTCACTGGTTTACATAGACTGAAACATGGAAGCGTGCCAACTTTATTTACGTGGAGCTGTGAGCTGAAGCCCAGGAGGACAGTTGAGCGACATCAGAGGTGTGCCGTACACTTTTTTTTTTATGATATTCGAATTCTCTTTTTAAGTTTAATTCAACCTTTGCTGAATAATAAACAAAAATATATGATAGTACTGTAATATTTCATCATATTACCAGATGTAATTTGTCATATTGCATAACCTAACCAATGTGATATGAATTAATTTTGTTTGATGTCAATTCTTACGGTCTTACGGACATATAAAACTGTTCAGTGTCAGATCTTGATCAATTAAGGGCAAATATTATAGATATTACAGAAATCCGGATTTTTAAAATGTATGTCTGTGACAACTTTATTAATTGTGATTTTCCTACCCAGTGTTAATGATATTGAAACATTTGAGGAGGATTAAGAGGAGAACCATTCATTGTCTGATCAGAACACAGGAGAACAGTGAGTTATCAATCTAATGCCATCAGAGTGAAATATGTCATATATAGGCATGATAGTTGCTGCATAATGAATCAGTTGCTACATTTACAAGCACCCAAATAATGTTAGTAATGGGATTGATAGCTCAAATACCTTGCACACTTGCAGTGCTGGGATGAAAGTTTGTGTAAACCTACACAATGACATCCTTGATACTTATTTTTGTTCTTCATAATTTTTATTTTTTTGTCTCTTCTGTCCTAAAACAGATCTAACTGTGGTTTTGGGGCACTGCGAGACCATGATTACCTGGAAACATCTCCTTCCACAGAAGAGCAGCTGAATGCAGCACAGAAGGAGATTGCTCGTCTGACAAAAGAAGATGAAAATTTGAGAAATCAGCAGTTTTGTCTACAAAGATTCCAATGTGAGCCCAAGCTGATCATGTTTTACACCGGATTTAAAGATTATGAAACCCTCAAAGCACTCTACACAGCAAAACAATCTGAGTGAAATTAACTCTGCTGGGAGTACATGTGAGACCACACTCAGTAGTGTGAAAGTGTTAAAATAGGAGTGTTAAATTAACACTGAAGCTGAGTTAAAGTTAATGAGATAATTAAGTGATTAATTGAGGAATGACCATTATTGATGAGACCTGATGTTAACATGCAGAATTAACAAAGATGAAAATCACTATTTTTATGTCACCATTATAGTGGTCAGTGTTTGCTTTAGTTGGGCTCTTGAGCCTTACATTTTTAAAGTCAGATTTGGTTTGGCTGTTACAACTGAATTGTGACAAACAGACAAGAAAAAAATCTAAACATGGGCATTTGCCCTGAATCACCAAACTCAATTAAAGCCTAAACAGATTTGATTGACCTCATTGATTATAACAACCCTGTTATTGTACAGTACCCACTAATTAAAATGATTTCTTGAAAGTTGTTCTGATCATAAGAAAAGCTTGCTTTAGGCACACACATACATCAAAAATTAGTGTAGGAATCTCAACAACGGTGACAAACAGCATATTCAGAAAAACAGAACAACTCTAAACATTAGAAAACAACTACTAAAAGAAACATAAAAAACAAAAATAGAATAGTAAGAATAAAGGAAATTACTGAAACAATTCAGCTAATAATTTATTAATGCAGCAATGCACCATGGGAGCCATGGATGAATTTTGATAGGTGGCACCCAGAATGCACTGCAACATGCTTTTTGGATTTTCACCATTGTTGAGATTGACAGGTTGATTCTTGATGTTTGCATGTATAACTGAAAGACTCTTTTGAAAGATTTTTGAACAAACAACTTTTAAGAAATTCCTCAGATTGTATTTAAAATGCTGGAAATACTTTGTTGAACAATCATAGGGCTGCAATAATCAACAATGTAACTTTAACTCAGTAATTCAAGAATAACAATAGTCTTTGCTTTTCCATCAGTTTTAAAACTCCGTGATAACAGCCAATTAAAATCTGACTTTAACACTTTAGGGGTCAAGAGCCCAACTAAAGCAAACACTGACCACTATAATGGTGACACCATTAAAATAGTGATTTTCATCTTTGTTGATTCTGCATGTTAACATCAGGTCTCGTCAATAATGGTCAATCATCCCTCAAATAATCACTTAATTATCTCATTAACTTTAACTCAGCTTCAGTGTTAATTTAACACTCCTATTTTAACATTTTCACACTCTTGAGTGTGGTCTCACATGTACTCCCAGCAGAGTTAATTTCACTCAGATTTTTTTGCTGTGTACCAGTCTCTTCAACCTACAGCACAGTCTCTGGTGAGATGGACTCAAATGCAACAGAACAGACTGTAACTGCTGGTTTTCATGCCCCAGATATGGGTCTCTTTGACCAGTTTTTCTTGTTTCTCTGCAGTATGAGGCAGGGGCTTCTTTCCGCAGATTTAGCAGTAAGATTTAATATCTCAAAGGCCACAGTCAGCAGGATATGTATAACTTGGGCTAACTACCTGTATTTCATGCTTGGTACACTACCGTTATGGCCAAGTAGAGAGGCTGTAGATGAGCTAATGCCACCTTGCTTCAAGAAGACCTTTCCAAAAACACGTGTTGTGCTAGATTGTACTGAGATCCATATTCAATCAGCAAGTTCAAAAGTTCTGAACACCATGACATTCTCTCATTACAAGGGAACCACAGCTTAGAAATCAACTGGTAAGCAACCTGTACACAGGCTCCATCTCTGACAAGGAAATCACCAAAGAGTCAGGCATACTCAAACTGCTTGAGCCAGGCTATGAAGTAATGGCTGATAAGGGCTTCCTTATCAAAGACCTCCTTACTGACATCAAGGTCAGTCTTGTAACCCCAGCTTTCACAGGACCAAGCGGACAATTCAGTAAACATGAAATTACACATACCCAAGAGATGGCCCGCTTGAGGATACATGTGGAGAGGGCCATCAGACGCATCAAGGAACATCATATTTTTGATGGTGTCCTACCCCTTTCACTCTGTGGTTCAGTCAACCAGATGTGGACTGTTTGTGCTCTAATGACAAATTTCCAACGACCTCTATTTTAAATAAATATTTCACTCAGAAATGAAAATGTGCTGGAAAGAACTCACCCTCAGGCCATCCATGATGTAAGTGAGTTTTTTTCTTCATTAGAACAGATTTAGATACCTTTATCATTACACCATTTGCTCAGTATCTTGGGTGGCCTGAGAGTACATGCATTTTCAACTATTTTATTATTATTATTGGTAGACTATTAATTTACTGTTGAAACCTACATTTTAGCTTACAGTTAAAAAAAACTAAATATACATAAATGAGTAGTCATTTAAATGTTGCAACTTTGGTTTACTGTTTTAATTTGTACAGTAGAAGACATACAATGGATTGAATTACTGAAATAAAAATATATATTTTGTACCCATTAGCTTTCATTGGTTTTAATCTAGAAATGATTCTACAACTATACACATTTATTTCATACTAGTGTATACACTACAGTGAAAACATTTTATAAATAGCAATGACAATTTTTGTTTTTAATGTAGAAATTAGTTGTCATAAAACTGTACATAAATTTACTATTTTAATTATCTAAAGTGTGCTTTGACTGTCTGTTAAGTGTGTTAGTGTGTGTTACTCACTAAACACAGGTTAATTTATAAGCACAGGTTGGGCAGCCAGTAGTTGAAAAAAAAAAAGTCTAATTTATTTTTTACAAACTCCCACTTCTCTTCATCAAAGTCAATGCGCTCTAGATGGAAGTCATTTCTGGATTTTACGAAAAAGTCACACCAGGTCATCCCTGTGATTCCCATTTGTCCAATCATCTGAAAATGATATTCATGGCTAGTTTTCAGAGCAAGCGCACCATCTTCTTTTACAGAAAGGTATTTGCACTCTAGTACACTGTCTACATCAGGGCACTTGATTTCAAGCAACCCCAGAACACCAGTACTGTCAGCCACCTTTCGATCAGGAGATGCACCTAAATGGGGGGCATGAGGATTTAGGACAAAGCCACAAGGGAAAACACGATTGCCCGTTTCCTGCACATATTGTGCAGCTGCATCTGGCTCCAGTTCCAGGCCTCTCTTCATGGCTTGTGTCTGCACTGACCTTTTCTGCTTCTGCATACTGGTGGAAAGTGTGCTGAAGTCTCCAACTCGTGAGACTATTCTTTTAAATTTTGATGAAGTCAGATGCTGGGAACGAACACGGTGCCATATCTTACTGTCACTTTGTCACCTGGTTTCTTTCTCTAGTGCCTCGGCATCAGAGGGAGTAACAGTCATACCTCTATAGAAACTACTCTCCTTCTCATTGAGAACTGTTGAGTAAGTGCACGGTTGTTGTGGCAGAGGAAACTGTGGGTAGTGATCAGTAGTTGTGGTGGGTAAGCCAATGGCTTGGTACGTCAACGCTGATCCATGGGGCAGAAGTCCAAATTCAGATTCAACTTGGTCCACTGGATATCTCCTTGATGCCAGCAGCAGTTTGTACATTTGGCTATTGCTTCCAATTTTAGCAAGATTTTCGCAAAGGTCATTAGCAAACTGGTCACTTGGTAAAGGGGTTGGAATAGGACAGTAGATGTTGGGTATGATTCCATGACAAGTTGGTGGCTTTAATTGAGATATTTTTACTGTATTAATAGGTTTGGGGGCTAGACCCATAGAACGTGAAGGAACATGCCATGTCTGTGGTAGGCAGGTTTTACTAACATTAGGTGGAACAGACTTGTTGTATGCCAGTTTTATATAGTGTGCCAGAGTATACAGTAACCCAATCTGATGATTGCAGTGACCTAGACCAGCCTTGCAGTTGCACTTTGACAGGCCAACAATGAAGGAAGCTTCAGATGGAAATTCCACCTGGAAATAAAGAAACAAAAGAGGCAAGTCAATACTTATTTCAAATAATAACAATATCAAAGTCTAGCATCTTGTGGGAAGTCAAGGAATACTCTATGAACATTTCCCCCCAAAAATGGAAAGGTCTGCTGGTTGTAGGAAACAACATGGTAAGTTGGCATTGGTATAGTGATTGTATTTGTGTTGAACTGTTGATGCTAAATGTTGATGCTAAATGTTGGATATATATGCAATATAAATACATCTAAAATATAATTTATTCCTGTGATGCAAAGTTGAATTTTCAGCATCAATACTCCTGTCTTCAGAGGTCACATGATCCTTCAATAATCATCCTACTGTGCCGATTTGGTGTTCATTTATTATCATTTATTGATGGTGCCTAATTAATTATAATGGTTTATTCTCGTTCTAATTGTCAATTGTCAATTGCTAAAACAGTTTTTTTCTTTGCTTAATATTTTTTGTGGAAACCTTGATACTGTCTTTCATAAACAGAAAGTTCAATGGACAGCACTTATTTAAAATTGAAATGTGTTGTAACATTATAAATGTCACAAATTCTTAATATTTTATACAATTATTATTGCAACTATGATTAAGGTATGTCAATTTGTCAGGTTCTCCTACAACCAGTGTCATTGAAAAGAAAGTGATGAATTTAGTAAAAAGAAAAAAGAACTTTGGCACTTGAACTAGCGCCTCAACGTCTGAACTTGAACTCACTGTCTACTCGTACATGTTACCTGCACCAGTGTAAGGGGTATCATTTTTTCGCATTGAGCGAAATGCCCTTGCCCTCACAATACAGCCTGCCTCACTTTTTCTGACTGCAAACATTGGAAAAATATTCGAAGTGCATATGATTATAACATAAATTGTCCTGTTGATGTAAAAACGAAGCTTGAAATTAACGTGGACACACAGAATGCGTTTCAAACGGTAAGGCAGCGCTATCTTGCTAGCTTGTTTGGCTTCATGTTATGTGATATAACGTTAACCTTACCTTCAATATCGGTGACGTAGCCTTCGATCCAGTTTCTGGATCCCTTTAACAAAACAGCTCGTGGGATTCGACATCCTTCCTCGGCCCATTTTTCTACATCTAAGATATTAAATTGCGGCAGCTGCTCTAGGTTGGGAGTCCAAGCCATTGTTGTGTACCTTTACTTCCAGGTTCCTTCCCACCGGAGCCTCGCTTTCGATTTCAAAATGGCGGCTGTGTGAAATCGGCGTATGAGGGACAAGATGGACGGCAAAGACGAAGGTGGACACAGTGGTCAGCTGCAGAACGGTCTCTTACAGTAGGATGTGGGGTTCACCGCCTGTAAATACATGTTTGTTAGAAAAATTATTTTTAATAAAGTTTTGTTGAATGTGTTGTTGGCTTGTTCCATGTATTTATTGTGATTGTTACTTTTATTAATTCCTTTACTCATTTATTCACATTTCCTGTTGTTGTCAGCAAAAAAAAAAAAAAAAATACATATATATATATATATATATATATATATATATATATATATATATATATATAAATCGTTAACTTATGCATTAATTCATTGCTTGTAGTCATGCATACACAGCAAAATCTCCAGTGTTAATTTAACACTCTGAGTGTGGTCTCATTCACACAAATTAATTGAGTTATGATTGAGCATTATTGAAGACACCTGATGTTAACAAGCAGAATCACCAAACGAGAAAATCACAATTTGTGTGTCACCATCATAGTGGTCAGTGTTTGCTTTAGTTGGGATCTTGGCTTGTGACTTTTTACTTTTAAAATGTGTTTGGCAATCCAAGAGCAAAAGTCATCGGGTGGTGATTATTGTGTTTTAATGTAATCGTTGTTTGACGTGAATTACTGAACTCATTTAAACTTTTTTTTTTAGATAACAAGAATCAGCATATGAATCTCAACAACGGTGACAAACAGCATTTTACAAGTAAACACATTTTAAAAGTAAAAAGTCACAAGCCAAGATCCCAAGTAAAGCAAACACTGACCGCTATAATGGTGACACACAAATTGTGATTTTTTCGTTTGGTGATTCTGCTTGTTAACATCAGGTGTCTTCAATAATGGTCAATCATAACTCAATTAACTTCTTAATTATCTCATTAACTTCAACTCTGCTTCAGAGTTTATATGAGTCCACACTCAGGCCGGGTTCACACCACAAGCTGCAACAGAGCAGAAGCAGCGCGTATTTTTTTCGGTGGCTATGTTAACAGATGAGAGCGTTCACACCGCACGCAGAGGCTGTGCGGCAGAGGGTTGCAGAAGCAGAGCAGGAGCAGCAGTGTCGCGATTGTTTCGGCGCTGGGTCTATTTTTGCTGTACTGCTGACGCTCATTTAAAGTGAAAGTACACCTTTGATGGACAAAATAAATATGATTTCACACAAAAAGTGCTGTAAATGCACAAAATAAGCAAATCTAGTGTGTTTTAACAAGAATTGGAGTATGTTAGGAAAGAAAATTAATATAAACCAATATGTATAGAAGATAAAGTGACAATGATCATGGCCAAAATACACATGTACTGACATGAAAAAGTAATTCTGCCCCAAATTTGCATTAATGATATCTACTGTGTTTTTAGCAAATTACATTAAAAATGTATGATATTTAAATTCACGTTTTTCTATTTTTTTATTATAATTTTTTTTTTTTTACGGTCAAAGTACTTACAGTTCTATCGAAAAATAAACCTTTTTGCCGAAATACAAAAACAACTTTAAATAATTTATACTGCTAGTTTAGCATTATAATTTATTTATTAGTAGTAGTAGTAGTCGTATTCTTATAAATATGCCTATATCTTGGCAGAAGAACGGATTTCGCGCTGACATCATGCTGACAATCATAAACAACAGCACGTGGTGTCACAGGCGGTGGTCTTCAGAGTGCCCCTGGAAAGACAATAATGGACTACACTCGTCTCATCGTGGAAGTTGAGAAATATCAGGTTCTTTATGATCCACACAATGTACTTTACAAAGACTTGCGGGCGAAGGAAAAAGCATGGGATGAAGTTGCAGCGGCTCTTAGTGCAGATGGTAAGTAATTTTATAGTGTTTTAGTTGCTTTCGCTGGCACACGAGCAAACAACTCAATATAGAAAGGCAAATAGCATAGACAGATTAATATAGGCATGGAGGTAGAACTAATGTTAAAAATATCAAAAGGTAATATATAATAAATATAATTCAGATAATATATAAATAAATAAATAAATATATATATATATATATATATATATATATATATATATATATATATATATATATACACTTAATATATATATGTACTTACAGTTCTAGGTTCACCACAACCTCAAAAGCCTGCCACTTTCCTCTAATACATTGGAATGTTCAGCAGAAAACATGTGTTGGCTACATAAAACCAATGTGTGAAATTGTAAAATTATTGTTCTTTTTGTCCACGAAAAACTACATTGATTCAATTGGAACCATTTATTTACAACTTCTAAATTACACATAAGCACACAAATAACAAAAGCATGTGATACATGCATATATAATAAACAAGTAAATGCTGATTTCAAGATGAGCAGGAAGTCAAGGCTGTGAACCATTTAAAATACACAGAATTTAAAACAGTGTATTAAATTGGTTTTCAGGGTGTCCTTTGGTAAATTTGCTTGCAAACAAACCCAGTGACAAGATGGTAATATGCACCATGTTGTCTCCTACGTCGGTTAATGGGATGAACCCAAAGTCTGCGTCTTTTTCATAGTCTCCTTAATAACAAATATAGCGCGATCAACAACACGTACTGCACGGAAAACAAAGACAGCAAAACAAAGATGCAACGAAAGTTACAATGAAATTATTAATTAAAAAAGCTTCTTACCAAATCTTTTTATTTAAATGTATTTTAAATGGGAATAAAGCAATGCGAACTTACCCATTATAAAGTACTCTGTCCAAAATCCGCTGCTTCAGCTCTGCCTACCTGCTGCTAACGCGCTGCTTCCGCTCTACTGCAGCTTGCGGTGTGAACCCGGCATCAGAGTGTTAAATTAACACTGGGGATTTTGCTATGTAGCTATGGCATATGACTTATGACATAATTATATGAAAATATAATTAATTATTGGTCAGCATTTATCATTATTATTATTATTGTACTGTTGGGGTAAGCTAGAAATGCATTTTTGGGGTAATCTCCTTTTTAAGCGGTAATACTTTCATTTGTGAGTGTAAAATCAACAGTCTTCTCCAAAGGCGAGATCTTTCAACAGCTGGTCGACGTCTCCTTTGTGCAGATATTACAAACCTTGCAAACACTGATGAAAACCATAGTAGGTAGGGCTGTCAAGTTACTGATGCTGTGAGGTGTTAGTGAACCTTTAGCTCTTATCTCTTTTTTATAAATAGCATAAAAGATCAGGGAAAGATGGTTGTATCTTAAACAATGACAATCATAATGACAAAAAAAAACTGATATAATGGGTTTGGATACATCATGAGATTATATACAATGACAGGTTAAATATCATTTAATAAGCATAGTATTCATATAATCATAATGCATCAACAATTGAATTTTGTATTGTTGTTTTTGTCATTTATATGCC
The DNA here is from genome assembly GCF_963082965.1 of Carassius carassius. Classification (NCBI taxonomy): domain Eukaryota; kingdom Metazoa; phylum Chordata; class Actinopteri; order Cypriniformes; family Cyprinidae; genus Carassius; species Carassius carassius. The sequence continues at coordinate 25,342,588 of NC_081795.1, read as the reverse complement.
TGAGGGATGAAAAAGAGAATAAAATTCAACAAGAAAAAGAGGAAAACAAAGGAAATTTAAGCCAGTTTTGCTTGTGGATGAAGAATTTTGTACATAAATTAAAGAAAATTAATAACGTATTCGAGAGATAATGATTTTGGGTTTTCGTAATAAAAAATAACATATTTTAAGGTTAAAACTGTGGGTCATATTAATAGGGTTAAAAATATAAAAACTTAAATCAACTTCAAATTTATTGGTTACACTACAATCATAAAATAAAAGGGGCAGCTGTGTCTTCAACAAGACCACAAAATGAAATTTCATCAACATCAAAGCCCCCATAGCCAGAAGCGTGGCCCCCAGCTCAAAACAGTTTGTCTATTTATGTCTATATGATTTAACTGGTGAGATGGCACAGTTTCACCACTGTCTGTCTATCAAATCCAAACACAGGATAGAGCGGCTGAGTGAATGTGGTCTGGACTCTGTGGATGAGGCTCATTGTGTCAGACACACTATAGAAGGACAAAACCCCTGCACTGAGATCCACATACACTCCTATTCTACTGGACACATGGGTTACAGGAAGGACAGTCTCATTGTTATTGTGCCAGAATGAGCAGAAAGTGGGAGTACAGTATAAACTCCAGGATTTGTCATTACGTCCAGCTGCACATTCAGGTCCACCTCCCTTCCTCTTGATGCTCTTATATGTCACTGCTATATCCACTCCTGACGTCCCATCACCACTCCACTCCACCTCCCAGTAACAGTGTTCAGTCACACTCTCTCTACACAATGCCTCGGCCCAAGAATCAAATCTGTCTGGATGATCAGGATAACACTGATGTGTATCAGTGACAGTCATCATGGTGTTTCCTTCAGACAGATGGAGCCCGTAAAACAATGAGTTTGGATCCACAGTCAACAGACCTGAATCTGACGGAGAAAACTTCATAATTATTCATCACCTTCCATGATTCAATTAACATTTTAACAGGATCTATTTAACAGGGTCTAAATGTCTGTCTACCTAAATAATAAAATGATCAATGAAACCCCAAAGCATTTTAACCCACGAAGTAGATTTTCATTGTGATGTGTGTCACAGATGTACACAGATGCAACTAATTACAGTAATAATTACATTTTTAATTACATTATTTTCATTATTGTCTTGTTTATTTATTGCAGCCCATGTATTTAAAACAGTAAAAAATCTAAATCACTCCATTAATTGAGTGTAAAACATTGTAAATTTAGTATATAACATTTAACAGTAGACTGGATTTTAGAACTCACATTGTAGAAACTCTTCTCTGGTCTGATATTCAGGAGTGCCAATGACCTGGACAGTTTTCACTACAGACATCAAATCACATGCATTTTAATTCTCATGTCAAGAGAAATTAAACATTCAGCTGTTTATATATTTAACAAATGGCACTGAACTATTTATTTCTGAGAATAAATCAGTGTTTACCTGTTCCAGATATGTTTTCTATAGTCTCTGTGCAGAACTGCAGCAGTTTGTCTCTGATTCGAGAGACAGACTCCACAATGTTGTCAAAAGAGAGATGAGAACTGATAGTGAAGCCGTCTGTAGATTCAGAGAAAGAGACAGGAGGCCAACTCTATAGACACAAACTCTCTGTTATTACAAAAGCACGCTCTCTTTCGCGTCATGCATTTAAAAAGATCTCTGTTACCTGAAGGAAATGAACATGATCCTGTGCTTCAGAAAACTGCTTCAGCTCAATGTCTCTCCTCTTCAGATCACTGATTTCCTGCTCCAGTTCATCTAGTCGTGCTTCACCTCGACTCACTGCAGCTCTTTCCTGATCTCTGATCAGCTGCTTCACCTCAGAGCGATGTTTCTGAATGGACCGGATGATTTCAGTAAAGATCCTATCACTGTCCTCTGCTGCTGTCTGTGCAAAATACTGTAATAGGACACAAATTACAATCAATAACACAGTGGCTTCAGTGGGACCATAAGAGCTACAGCACTGGAAGAGAGTTCAAACTGAGATATCAAAATTGTCTTCTTCTCCAAACTCACCTTATGAATTACCACAGCCTCTCTCAGCTCCTGCAGATATTTCTCTTTCTGCTGGATTATTTTCTGGAATTGTCTCTGTTTCCCCTCCAAATGTCTCTGCAGAGAACAAAAGCTGATTATATCAACAATAAAAATAATAATTAAATCAACACAACCATTCAAAAGTGGGGGGCCAGTAAAAAAAATCTCAGTGTTTCAAACTAAGTATCTTAAGCTCTTTAAAAACAGTATTGTGAAACATTATTACCATTTAGAAATAATAGTTTTATGTCAAAATGCATTTAATGACATCAGTTTCTCTCATTTAAAGAGAAAAATCACATAACAAACGAAGAGAGAAACAACATTAACTATCTCTCATTAGTTCCAGTAGAGAGCAGTACCTTACCTGTTTCTCTGTCCTCGCTGCTGCAGTTGATACCGTATCATGATTTTTGTGTTCATCCACCAAACACAGCACACAGATACACCGGTGATCAGTATGGCAGTAAACTTCCAGCATTTTATCATGTTGAGGGCACATCATCTCCTGCAGTCGTCCAGTGGCATCCATAAGATTGTGTCCTTTACCTCTGAAGAGATTCTCATGCTGTTTGAGGTGATTTTGACAGTAAGAGCTTCGACACTCCAGACACGATTTCACTGCTTTCCGTTTAATTAAAGTGCAGGAATCACACTTTACATCTACAGATCCAGTGTGATGATGAAGAGTAGGAACAGGAGAAGGAGCAGCTTGGAGTCTTGTCTTCTTCAGTTTCTCCACCATTTCAGCAAACACCACATTCTTTCCTAAAACAGGTCTTGGTGTGAAGGTCTGTCGGCACTGAGGACAGCTGTAGATTCCCTTCCAATCCTCCTCATCCCAGCAACCTGAGAGGCATCCCTTACAGTAACTGTGTCCACAGGGAATTGTCACAGGATCCTTCAGTAGATCCAGACACACTGAACACATGAACTGATCCTCAGCCCATTTGATGCTGGCTTCTGCCATTTCCACTGCATGAACACAGACAGAGAGACATTAGGCATTGCAGCGCTCCTGATGACCTACTTAAACATTTTTATTTATTTTTTTGTAGGTAGTGACTTGCTGTAACTTGTAATGTAAGTATTTTTTTGTTTCTTAATGACTACACTGTTTAGATAACAAAGATGGCCAAAATACCCTGAGCTGAATATAATTTCAATTATGTGCATTTCCACACAGCAAAATCTCCAGTGTTAATTTAACACTCTGAGTGTGGACTCAGTGTTAAAAGTAACACTGAAGCAGAGTTGAAGTTAATGAGGTAATTAAGAATTTAATTGAGTTATGATTGAGCATTAATCGAAGACACCTGATGTTAACAAGCAGAATCACCAAACGAGAAAATCACAATTTGTGTGTCACCATTAAAGTGGTCAGTGTTTGCTTTAGTTGGGATCTTGAACCCTTCAGTTATTAACTTTAGATTTTGTGTGACTGTGGTAACTGAATTATAACATACAGACAGACCACAGCAAAGGCAATCTTATGGTATTGATTGTGGTCCAAAAAAAAGTGATCCAGCATTTTGACCATAATATGACATGTTTTTAAAAGTTAGCTCTACATAAAGAAACAATTCTTTAGTTTAGACACACAGACATCAGGAATCAGCGTGAGCATCACAACAATGGTGACCATCAAAAAAGCATGTTGTATCCAATAAAAACTCATCCATGGCTCCCATCATGCATTGCGGCATGAATAAATTATGAGCTGAACTGTCTTTTTAACTTTTTATTCTAACTATATTTTATTTTTGCTGTTTTTATGTGAATTCTTCCGTATCTAGTTTTGTGATGTTCAGAGTAGATCAGTTTATCTGAATATGCTGCTTGTCACCGTTGTTGAGATTCATACGCTGATTCTTGTTATCTGTGTGTGCCTAAAATTAAAAGTCTTTAATAAAAAAAAAAAATCTGAATTACTCGCAAGAGATGCCTACAAAATGTATAGAAAATACAGACTCTTTCATTGTGGAATCAAAGCTGTTAGAGAAGAGACTGTAAATGAGTTCAGTGATTAAGGTCAAGCAACGATTACATTAAAACATAATCATCAACACCCAATGATTTTTGCTTTTGGCTTGACACACTAATTTGAAAAAAAAAAGTCACAAGCCAAGATCCCAACTAACTGACTAATTAACTAACTCAGCAAACACTGACCACTATAAAGGTGACACAGAAATTGTGATTTTCTCGTTTGGTGATTCTGCTTGTTGTGTCTTCAATAATGGTCAATCATAAGTCAATTAACTTCTTAATTATCTCATTAACTTCAACTCTGTTTCAGTGTTACTTTTAACACCGCTTCAGAATTTATATGTGTCCACACTCAGAGTGTTAAATTAACACTGGAGATTTTGCTGTGCATCTCCCATTACTCCCATTAACCATTTACTGCACAAATCAAAAAACACCTCAAGTGAGCGTGATAACTTTTTTGCAAATTAAGGGATTTTTTTTCTTTTTTTAAATTTGCCATTTCCATCACTCATTTCTGATGCCCCAGCTAACAGAATTTTGTTACAAGAATTTTCTCCAAATATTCAGGGTTGGTTCTAGGAACATTACAGTTTTCTTGATGTTAGAGGAACGTTTTTAAAAGGTATGATGTTCCTCAAATGTAGGAAAATTACACTCTCAGTCATCAACATTCGACATATGAAACACAACATAAATGCTTTTTTTGATTGTCACCCTTTTTGAGGTTTGTATGAAGAGTGCTGATGTCTAAGAGTGATGTGTAAAACTTTAAAATAGTTTTGCCCAATGTTATAGAAATAAGCAAATAAACAAAAAAAAAAAAAAAAAAGTTGTCCAAACTAATTTAAAGCAGTCATTTGCAGTCATTATTTTTTTTTTGCTATAACAAGTTCTAAAAATGCATTGTTATATCATGTAAAAAAAAAAAAAAACCTTAGTTGTTGAAAAGTCACGTTCAAGGGCCCATCTAAAGTAAACACTGATCTCCATTACGGTAGTGAAAAAAACACCTAAACCTATTTAACTTTTACTAAGATTTTCTGTAGACATCTGACAGAAATAAAGTCAGTCTGGTTAGTAATGTGAATCTGGTGAAGCTGTTTTAGGAGTTGTTTAATCAGATCTTGAGAGATTTTATGTATTCTTTTATTTCAATTGATTTCATCTAAGGCTGTGGCTGAAGTCATTTGTAGTTCTTGTGTTTCTCGTTCCTTTAGTGCAGTGGTTCCCAACCTTTTTCAGCCCGCGGCCCACACAACCAAACACATATGTTTGCGCGGCCCACTGCAAAAAAATTAACTGACTCCGCTATTGTTGGGTTAATAACTTAGTACTCAGAAGCTAGATTGTTAACTGTATTTACTGAATGAACTAGGGCTGTGCGATATGGAAAAAAAAGAAAAAAAAACTATCGCGATTTCTTTGATCAATTTTGCGATTGTGATATACATGCATTCAGGATTAATTTGAAACATATTTCCAAAAGAAAACTAATTAGAGCTTTATCAAAAAATTGTAACGTCTCAAGAACAGACATAAGTCAAAATTATCACTATAGTAAAGATGTAACAAAATGTATAGACTTATGGCAAAAAAATTAAAAATAAATAAATCCTGTGTACAGGGACTTTCTTTTTTCTTTTTTGCCATGCATTGTTCATAGAGCTCATTAATTGTAGCGGTGCCTCAGGTGTTTGCAGTGTGTATACAGTATGTGTATGCGGTCAGCAGCGAGAGCGCATAAATATAAAGCACATTAAAATAATGCACGAGCGCGAATCTCTCCGTTCGCACGCAGATTTCCTTTGCTCTGACACAAAACCAGACGTGCTTGCTCAGATACACACTGGTCTGTGCGGAGAGAGTGTGCGCACTTAAAACGTGTCTCCTCTCACTTAAACTGCGTCCTGTGCACTCACAATTCTCTCTATGCTCACGTTTTTATTTCTAGCCTTTTACCACGTGCAGTGTGAACGCTCTGATCCGTTAACATGGGCTCAGAAAAAAGGCACATCACAGACAGTGTATGAACCTGGAGTTGAATGGACTGCAAATGAACAGAAAATAATTGGCGGCCCACCTGCAATACCACCGCGACCCACTAGGGGGCCGCGGACCACAGGTTGAAAACCACTGCTTTAGTGATTCTGTATGTTAATAGCAAGTGTTCATCACTAATGCTCAATCATCAATTAATCACAGAATTATCTCATTAACTTCACTGATTCAGTGTTACTCAAACACTCTGTAGTGTGCACACATTATAAGTCTTCATTTAAAACTGAGGGTTTCGTTGTGGGGTTTAAAGGGTTAAAGATTTAAGATGAAGAAAAAACAGCATGAAACATTATTTAACAGTAATAAACTGTAATTAATTTACAGGAAACAAACTGTAGAAAAACAGTTATTTACTGGCACCCCTGCTGCCAATAAATAACTGTTTTTCAACAGTTTGTTGCCGTAAATTAATGGTTGTCAGCAAAAAAGGGTTTTTCTACAGTTTATTGCCGTTAAGTCAAGGAAAAACAGTAATATATTGTAAAATGTAAATGTCAGATTTACCAAATAAAAAAAAAAAGTTAATTTAACTAAAATATTTGTGAACATCCATAGAAAAAAATGTATGCAAAGTCATACACTGATAATGAGTAAATACTGAACTCGACTGTATTAATGTGTATTTGCACAAGAGAGATCTGCTAGTTTAATGTAGTTTTGTTGTTCACCATTGTGCTGGAGAGTAGAGCCTGTGCTTCAGTCAATGATGAGTCACAAATTCTGATCTTCTTCTGCTTTATATAAAGACAGTAAATGTGGAGTCGCTGATACAGTGGTGATCTCTGTGTTAAGTATTTCAGCACATACATGTGTGCTATTAGCTGACAATGAACTGCAGTGATTTGAGTGAAAGTCATGCATTTAGTTTCTTTACTACTACACATTAAGTGTTTGCATTTTTATATTAAGAAACATTCCTTCTCAGTGGACTCAAATGAAATAAGTTCATAGTAATAACATCGTAGGAATGCTAGCTTTTAAACTCAAACTGTCTGAAGCAGTGGGAGTGGAGTTAATTTCCATGGTAGAATTTACTGTAAAATACTGTAAAAAAATAAGAGTGGTAAATTAATGGTTGAAAGCTGTAAAATAACAGTACTTTACTGGCACCCCTGCTGCCAGTAAATTACTGTTATTTAACGGCACAATTTTTTACAATGTACGTTATCACAGATTTAGTGTACGTTATCACAGATTGATCTAAATGCAATATTTGTAAAATACACAGACGTTTTAGAAACATCTTCATGAGCAACAGAAACAGTTTTTACATACTGCTCAATGCAGCGCCATATTTTCAAGAATAAAGTTCAACATAAACATATACTATTTAAATACTAATACAGTGGGGCATATATGCTGTTATCAGTGTTGTATAATAAATGGGACTCAATACAACAGTGTGACTACATTTAATTACTGACTACATTCTAAAAACACAGATTTGTTGCCATTATTGGAACTGAAGCGCTTCAACCACACGTGATCGTAAAACAGCTGTGTCGTCATCAGCGCTCCTGCAGCCGCTCTGGAGAAACTGCGACGGCTGAGTCAGCCGGCTGTTCTCGAAATGCTCTTGCGGTACTTTGATGCCACACGTGACAGTCATGTGCCTCAAGTCGGACAAAATAGCTAAACGGCATGCACTGCTTCAATCCAGACTGCGATCGGTTTGCGCAATGCTGCGTGAAGTCGAACGCACCTATTAGTTCATAGTTCGGGTCTATGGGGTTTTTGACTCATTCCTTAAGTACGTGACAGCCCCATACGGTAACCAATGCAGTATTGAGCCGAAAAAGAATTGATTAGTTCATCTTTCAGGTCTTCGGGTTGTTCGTTCTTTTGTCACGTGACGTGATAACATTGGCTAGAGTAATTAGTTAATTTACAACCTTCCTTACAAATGGGTGCATAGTACTATTATTATTTTTTTTTTATAATTATTAGTGATGCTTTAAATTTGTCCATATGATGGTGAAATCACTTTGATAAAGAAGAGATTTGATTTTTTTCTGTTTGTTTTTTTATTTTTTACAGTGGATTCTAATCTACAAAAATGACCTTGTTGTGTGATTTATGTCTTTTGAGTTCACCCTTCAGATTAAACTATAGAACTGTAGTGTTAGTTGTTTAGGATTCAAAATATTATTTGCTTTTAATTGATGTCATTAGGTCCTTTTTGAGCAATCTTCTTGTACATATGTTAGACCAAAATGTCAAGTTTCCTTAGGAAAAGCAGTTATTATACCAGCAAACTCAAAATTTGATTATAAATGAACAAATTAGGCTATAAATACTTTGTATTGTAGGCTTGGATCGTTATTTTATTATATAGCCTAGTGTTTATTTACTGATAGACAGTCAAAAAGACAAATTCATCAATATTTAATTTATAACAGGGTTTTATTTATTTATAAAATAATAACACACCACAGATCCTGAAGAAACAGTAACAAAAACACAGTGACAGAAATGTCAGAAATAGCGTTTGGATCTGTCACGTGATTAAGGAACGACTCAACCCGAAGACTCATGAGATGAACTAATCAATTCTCTTTCCGGCTTGGACTTCACTGGTTTAAGCATATGAGTCTGTCACGTGATTAGGAAACGACTTGAACCCGAAGACTTTTCAGACAAGAGGTGAGTCAGTTGTAGTTCTTGTGTTTTTGCTCATCTCTTTTTCTGTTCTCTTCTTTCCTTCAGTGATTCTGGTTGTTAACAGGCTTATTAAGGCTGAAATTACTTCATATTTAATATATACACAGATTTTGTGGCTCAGATAAGGTCCAGTTCTAGTTAATTTCTTTACTCTTGGATTACATGTGGCATCCATGTGGCATTGCTATGGCCTAGTGGTCCGCCCAAGTGCCATCATTCCATGCTGCATGTGGGCCAGATCATCTTTCCACGGGTGCTAGATGTGGGCCGGATCTGGGCCGACACAATGTTGCTATATGGGTAGCTTGGGTTTGCGGGGGCCCGGTGCAGGTTGTACCAGTGGGCCCTATTTGAAATTTAATTTGTATGTTCGTTCTATTCTTTTATTTGTGCTACATACACAATGTTTACGTTTTTCAGGTTTGTAGATGTCCAGATACAGAAACCGAATAATCAACTGTAAAATAGCACTGCTTAGTCTTCACTGTAAAAATTTAATATACAGTTAAACCAAAGTTTATTCAGACACACATTATCTCACATTATCAGTTTATTTGCTATAGTTTAGAAAAAGGTAATTAAATATGACAAGAACCCAGGGTCCAACTGTGTCAGAACAAATTCATTTTGGTAATAGATAGCTAACTTTGTTAAAAAAGGTATGTAATTGAATACAATCTACCAAAAATTCAGACAACTGTTAATATGACAATATTTACACAACTGTCGATACTTTGTTGGCCAGTTACCAAGCAATGCTTAATTTTGTTCAGTTTGTGATGTAAAAAGGTCGCATTAGCGTTTAAAGACACTAAAGAAAAACATGGTCAGATCAAAGTGTCTAAATAATTGTTGTTCCCATTTTTTTAAATCAATTTTACTGATAGTCCACTCCCAGCTAACAGAATTTTGTTACAAGAACATTCCCCAAATATACAGTGTTGGTTCTAGGAACATAAAAAATGTTAGAGGAACATCATTTTTTACCTGTTAGCCTGCACCAGAACGCCCACTTCCTCAACTCCCCTCAACTCACACGTGTCAATGTTTACGAATAGATTAAATGAAATGGGGTAAATTTGATCTTGACAAACTATATATCATTATAAAGATCTAAGTCTCAAGCATTTACAAAAGAATTGCTGTTTTTCAAAGCTTATGGAGACTGTATTTGCTACATTTGTGTAAGTAGTACATATTAAAACATGAATAATGAATAATTCAGAGCCCCTGCAGCAGGGCAACTGGGTGACAGTGAAGCAGCATAGTCGTGGGTCAAAACACCGCTCTTCTGTTCCGATCAAAACATTAAACAGGTTCTCCACACTCAGTGCTGCACCCACTGAGAAACCTGATGAAAGTGCTCTAGTTAAATATCAACAGACAGCACAGCAAGTCATATTGGTTGAATTTTTAAAGCCACTTTAATTATGACCTGCTTTATTAACGCAGAAATGTTTTTTTGAAAATACCTGCAATTGCTGCAAAAAAAAAACAATTCTTTTTAAGTGAACTGTCAAAAACCCAACTAAAGCAAACGCTGATCTCCATGATGGTGATTTAATGTTTCAGTTACATCATACTAACCTTTAAAAACCATTCTATTAACATTAAGGACAATTTTCATTTTTATTTTCTTGGAATGTTACAAATCAATGTTCCTAGAATGTTGAATTTTAAATCAAAATTAAGTTGAAAGAACGTTTGAGGAACACCCTACCTTTTAAAAACGTTCCTCTAACATCAAGAAAACTGGAAAAAAAAATTATGTTTATAGAACCACTGAATATTTGGAGAATGTTCTTGTAACGGAATTTTGGGTATGTCACAATTTACTTTATCTTGCTATCCTCCCTTACATAATGGTCCTGAACCCACCCACTAGTTAAAAAAAAAAAGTATCAAAAAGTATATCTGCTGTCTGAACAATTTTTGGTTTTAATGTGGATTAATTCTTGTTAAAACTATATATGTGAATAAATTTAGATTTAAACTCAAAGAGATACACATAGTCTGCACATGACCTGATATTTTATTCGAACCCAGAATAAGGCAAGATCAACATCACAGAGCTCTAAACGCTCATGCAGAGTGTCCCTCAAGCCGGAGGGCGCTCTTATGCAGAAAGTCGAACCATGAAATTCCTAGTATGGACAAAAGCGTCCAGCTAGTGTTGTATGAAAACAGTTGTTTTCACAGTAAAACAGAAACGTTTGAAAACATAAAGACATATATTTAAAAATGTAAATTATTGTGATTTCAAAGCTACATTTTTAGCATCATTACTCCAGTCACAGGATCCTTCAGAAAACATGTTGATATTCTGATTTGCTGCTCAAAAAACATTTATTATAATGATGATGTTGAAAACATCTGAGTAGAGTTGTTTCACGTTTTTTGATGAATAGAAAGTTCAGATAAACAGCATTTATCTGAAATAGAAATCTTTTGAAACTTTATAAATGTCTTTATCATCAATTTTCATAAATTTAAAACATCCTTGCTAAATAAAAGTAAAATTTCTATCATTTATTTTCCTAAAAATAAAAATACAATGACTCTAACCTTTTCAATTGTATGTATTATGTTACAAAAGCTTTTTATTTCACATAAACGCTGATCTTTGGATCTTTCTATTCTTCAAATAATCATGAAATGTACTCAACAGTTTTAAATATAAATAATAATAATTAAAAAAGGTTTCTTGAGCAGAATATCAGCATATTAGAATTATTTTTGAAGGATGAGACACTGAAGACTGGAGTAATGATGCTGAAAATACAGCTTTGATCACAGCAATCACTTACATTTTAAAATATATTCAAATATAATGCAGTTATTTTAAAGAGTAAAAATATTTCACAACATTACTACTTTTGTTGTACTTTGGATCAAATAAATGCAGGCTTGGTGAGCAGAAGAGAATTCTTATTTAAATATTAAAAATCTTACTGTTCAAAAACTGTTGACTGCATATACAAGCAGATTACAGAAATATTATGCTGTAATGTTTTATATATAAACATTTCTGTCTCCCTCACTTCTGAAATGATGGCTACTTTCATTTTCTTGGCTTGACATTACAGCAGCTAGTAAATTAGGCGCTGTCACTTTAGACAATGCATCCATTATGACACACATCCGATTTCTTTCTCCACTGTTTACTTTCACTTAAGACATAACCGTCCAAGTATTTTGACATAATGTTGTATGTATTTATGGGTGCAAGAGCAAGAAGAAGAAAATTTGGTGTTAAAGCGCTTTAAAAGGTCTCTCTTTGTGCGTCCTATTTTAATAATAACTATTACATAATGTTATTAATTGTGATTGCATTTAACATTAACATTTTCCAAAACAAACAAGCACTATGTAGAAAAATGTTTAATGAAGTCGTACAAGCACTTCACTTTCTACAGTGGTTTGAAAATATGATTGCAAGGAAAGGTGGTGGAGTAAATATAGGCCTATGCCCATACTGTTCCAGTAGAAGTTAATACCTTGCAACAGTGGCAGACAATTTTAAAGCACACTTGGTTCTGGAATTGTTTTTTTTATTTTTTTAAGTTTTTGTTAAAGAGTTGAACCAAACCAATCAGCATAATAGAAAAGAAAAAAAAAAGAAAATCACTGCTAACTTTAAGGGAAAGAACTACAATCCCCATGAAGCATTGTGCATGACAATCAAAATAAAACGTAATAAATTTAGATTAATATGATCATATTGATTTCATTGATATATATATATATATATATATATATATATATATATATATATATATATATATATATATATATATATATATAGAGTCCATTAGTGTCAATAGTGACGAAAAATAATTAATATGCTACAGGCGACAAGCTGGCAAAACAAGCATCTATATAATAACTGAAGCAGGTATTCTGTGTTTACTTTCGCTTTGCTGGATTCAGCAATTACCTGAACAAATGATCTGATCTCACCAGTATGAAGAAATCACAAACAGCTTCGAGTGTGTCTCGTTTGACTCATAAGTTGAATGATGGACAAATCATCCGTCGATCGATCTGAAGGTTGGATATTTGTGTAATTTCCAGCGCTGCGGATTGTTAAATAGAGATTGTGAAATAAGACAAGTTCTGCTTTCCGAGGAGTCACCTGATCTTACACATCGAATGAAAATCACTGTTCTGAAAAGGAAAACCAAAACCTTGTGCTTCCTAACTTGCTGATACGAGGTGTAGCCCATTTCCTTTTATTACTGGTGTTATTCCATAATGTGCAATATCATCTTCTGTTTTGAATGACATTTTAAATGCGTAGTCTACATGAGAAAAAATAAATATACAGTTTGTGTTTATTTTCTTATGGAGAGTTTAAGATATGATCTAGCAGGCATTGAGCTTCCTGAAGGGTTCAGAAACAGGTGACTCCTGCTGGCTGAGATGTTAAAGATGTCTTCCGCTCGTGCCAGAGACCAGAAACCATGCACGCAATATTTCAGTAAAAAATGGCTCATGAATTTGTGTATTATCACTATGCAGTAAAATATGAAGTGTGTATAATGAATGTTCATTTACAATAGTGTAACTTTTATTATACATGCCTACGTGTATAAATAAGCAAACAAGCGAAATTCTTTGTCTTTCACTAGAGCTGTTTTTACAGAGCTGTTTTCGCCACTAGATGGCGCTTGTGTTCAGTGTTGTGTTTTCTGTGCTCTACGCCAGATGGTGCTGCTGTGACAGACAGTGGACCTCATGAATGTGGCTTCTCTTTTGAATGAATTGTCAGCTGTTTCCTCAGGTTTGAAGCCCACAGAAACATTTTGCCGCATTGCTCACATGCATACAGCTTCTCTCTTGTGTGACTCCTCATGTGAACAGTAAGGTACAATGATTGTGTGAAACTCTTCCCACACTGATATGCATACATCTTTTCTCCAGCGTGGATCTTCATGTGCCCTGTAAGATGTGGTTTCTGTGTGAAGCTTTTGGCATACCGATCGCATGAGATAGTATGGTGACATTGATTCAATGTTGAAATTCCATCATAATCATCATTTTGGCTGAGGTTGAAAACTCAATGACATTGGATCAGTGTTAATAATTCAATGCTTCTCAGTGTTGAAAAGACAGATATTGAATCAGTGTCGATATTTGGTCTGTATTTCCCCCATGGTGGGATTTAGACCCATCCCTCATTTAACACTTTAATGCATATTTTTTTGGTACATTTTTGTGAAATGTAGTGAGCACATGCTCATCAGAGGATGAATCCTGTTAATTTTGTGAACTCATCTCCACTAGCACCAAAAATAAATAAATAAATCAATTAATAATAATAAAAATTAATTAATTTATTAATAAATCTTCGAAGAAAAGTAAAAAACACGCAGTGGTTGGGTGCCACCCATTCTTCAAAAACCACAGGGAATTTCCCCCCGAAGGAAGCTGATTGAATTGGTTCTTGTCACATGACCTGTGGTGCGCTTGCAGCCTTCTGAAAAGTTGAGATGTTTTTAACTCGTTGCGGTGCAGATGCGCCTTGCTCAATATGTGCTCTACTACACACACACACTGAAGCACGCGCTGTGTTTTCAGCTCTTCACTATATTAACACATGATGTAGGCTACACGTGCACAGTGCGCTATGAGAGGATTTCACCATTTCATTTGATAAAACTATCTTCATTCATTCTTATCTTATATACAGATAGAAACTGCAATGTCTTTACGACAACCTGTCAAAATAAAATTTTGGTATTACTTAAAGAAATTTAAACAGAAATATAGTACTATTGTACAATAGAGTATGCTATACTACTTCAAGTAGGCCTAATAGCTAATAATAATAATAATATAATAGTTAATAATAATAGTTTATTAAAAAACACAAAAACTCTACAACCCACCTCTACAAATGTCTACAACCCACCAAAATAAAAGTTGGTCTAACTCAAAAAAAAAAAAAAAAAGAAAAATATGTAAGAAATTGCACAGTAAAATATACTTTTAAAAAAATCTACTAAAACGTTATTTTAAAGGAATATCACACACATTTTCCTAGATTTTTTAATTTAAACTTGCCAAAACAATAACACCATATTTTTCAAAAACAATTTCTAAAAGAACATTTGTATTTGTATAATGGTTAAGTTATTATTATTGTCAGCTAAACAGTTTGCTTCCCCTCTCACACATCTTCCACTCATCAACTGTGTCTTAACCTTAATGTCTTTCCTGTGATAATGCCCCTTACTTCTATCACACTTCTATCTCCTATTAAGTGAGATCACATTGTATGGTCACCTATTCCTTATATGAACTGTTTCAAATGCAAGACATTGATTGCATGAGATTAAGTTTGTAAATGGCAGCCTGTGCCCTTCTGTAGTGTGTACATATACTATTTATCATCAAACTGTGATAACTGTGACTAAATTCAGTATACAGGTGCTGGTCATATAATTAGAATATCATCAAAAAGTTTATTTCACTAATTCCTTTCAAAAAGTGAAACTTGTATATTATATTCATTCATTACACACAGACTGATATATTTCAAATGTTTATTTCTTTTAATTTTGATGATTATAACTGACAACTAAGGAAAATCCCAAATTCAGTATCTCAGAAAATATGAATATTGTGAAAAAGTTCAATATTGAAGACACCTGGTGCCCCACTCTAATCAGCTAATTAACTCAAAACACCTGCAAAGGTCTTTAAATGGTCTCTCAGTTGAGTTCTGTAGACTACACAATCATGGGAAAGACTGCTGACCTTACAGTTGTCCAAAAGATGACCACTGACACCTTGCACAAGAAGGGCAAGACACAAAAGGTCATTGCAAAAGAGGCTGGCTGTTCACAGAGCTCTGTGTCCAAGCACATTAATAGAGAGGCGAAGGGAAGGAAAAGATGTGGTCGAAAAAAGTGTATAAGCAATAGGGATAACCACACCCTGGAGAGGATTGTGAAACAAAACCCATTAAAAAATGTGGGGGAGATTCACAAAGAGTGGACTGCAGCTGGAGTCAGTGCTTCAAGAACCACTGCACAGACGTATGCAAGACATGGGTTTCAGCTGTCGCATTCCTTGTGTCAAGCCACTCTTGAACAACAGACAGCGTCAGAAGCGTCTCGATTCAAAAAGGACTGGACTGCTGCTGAGTAGTTCTACTTATGTGCTCTGATGAAAGTAAATTTTGCATTTCCTTTGGAAATCAGGGTCCCAGAATCTGGAGGAAGAGAGGAGAGGCACACAATCCAACTTCATGCTTCCTGCTGCTGACCAACTTTATGGAGATGCAGATTTCATTTTCCAACAGGACTTTGCACCTGCACACAGTGCCAGAGCTACCAGTATCTGGTTTATGGACCATGGTATCCCTTTTCTTAATTGGCCAGCAAACTAGATAGAAATAGAAATAGAAAGTCTATGGGGTATTGTGAAGAGGAAGATGCGATATGCCAGACCCAAGAATGCAGAAGAGCTGAAGGCCACTATCAGAGCAACCTGCGCTCTCATAACACCTGAGCAGTGCCACAGACTGATCGACTCCATGCCACGCCGCATTGCTGCAGTCATTCAGGCAAAAGGAGCCCCAACTAAGTATTGAGTGCTGTACATGCTCATAGTTTTCATTTTCATACTTTTTAGTTGGCCAAAATTTCTTAAAATCCTTTCTTTGTATTGGTCTTAAGTTATATTCTAATTTTCTGAGATACTGAATTTGGGATTGTCCTTAGTTGTCAGTTATAATCATCAAAATTAAAAGAAATAAACATTTGAAATATATCAGTCTGTGTGTAAAGAATGAATATAATATACAAGTTTCACTTTTTGAATGGAATTAGTGAAATAAATCAACTTTTTGATGATATTCTAATTATATGACCAGCACCTGTATGTACGTCTGCCATATGTTGCCACCCCTCAAAATTCCTGCCCCTTTCTCGCCACCCCATCAATATTTTTCTAGATCCGCCCTTGGTTGTGCCCCTGAACAGCTCGGGACATTGCCTTGTTGTTCATCAGACCATTTAATGAGGAGTAAGGACATCCTTTTTGAATCAGAAAAGTAGCTTCATGAACAGCAAACTGTGATTATGTGTCATGGTCAGTGTAATGCTTCACAATTCAATTTTCAGACAACATTGAGCAAATGCAAAAAAAAAAAAAATAAACCAAACATTAATTTTTTCTATTTCTTTCAGGTACTTCATAAATCAATTGCCATTTTCTTACCTTTTTTAAATTTTACTTTTTTTAAATTGTGACCTCAGAAATGTTCATTTTATAAATAAAATCTAAATTTTCTATTTTTACATTTTTGCAATATCTTACAATTTGCGCTGTGGGCTGTACCATTAGCCCGGGATATGCCGCAGACTGTTTTACAAACACTTAACGTGGCTTAATCTATCCTACTAAAACAGTGAAACTGGAGGACACACCTTATTAAGCAAGCAGAAAAGCAGAACACCCCAGAACATGAAAGCAAATTGTGGGCCTACGCAACACGCAAGTTTCCTGTGAAGTGATTTCCTCCCAACTATCTGCCACACACAACCACCGGGGGACATTCTAAAATGCGTAAAGTGGCTTAATGCATTAACAATGTGTTTTTAAAGGACCAAGTTCAGTAAAAACATTATTAATAAAGGATATAATGTACAGGCATGCAGGCGAGTCCAGAATTAGAAAGCAACATGTTTAATTGCGCATTAAATGTTTTCCTCCCAAGGAAAAAGTTTAAAGTGGCTTATGCGTTAAAACGGTTTTTAAATGACCAACCTCAATAAACATTATTAACATAGGCTAAAGCTTTATTCATAAACACCAGCCACAAAAATCTGTCTATATTCAGTTGGTACGGAAAGTATTCAGACCCCCTTAAATTTTTCACTCTTTGTTATAGTGCAGCCATTTGCTAAAATGATTTATGTTAATTTTTTTTCCTCAATAATGTACACACAGCACCCCATATTGACAGAAAAACACAGAGTTGTTGACATTTTCGCAGATTTATTAGAAAAGAAAAACTGAAATATCACATGGTCCTAAGTATTCAGACCCTTTGCTGTGACACTCATATATTTAACTCAGGTGCTGTCCATTTCTTCTAATGATTCTTGAGATGGTTCTACACCTTCATTTGAGTCCAGCTGTGTTTGGTTATAAAAATAAATAATAAATAAGTGAAGTGACATTCAGCCAAGTATGGTTACCCATACTCAGAATTCATGCTCTGCATTTAACCCATCCAAAGAGCACACACACAGAGCAGTGAACAAACACACCCAGAGCAGTGGGCAGCCATTTATGCTGCGGCGAGCCCGGGGAGCAGTTGGGGGTTCAATGCCTTGCTCAAGGGCACCTAAGTCATGGTATTGAAGGAGGAGAGAGAACTGTACATGCACTCCCCCCACCCACAATTCCTGCCGGCCCGGGACTCGAACTCACAACCTTTCGATTGCAAGTCCGACTCTCTAACCATTAGGCCATGACTTCCCCTGATTGGCAGGATTAGGAAAGACACACACCTGTCTATATAAGACCTTAAAGCTCAAAGTGCAAGTCAGAGCAGATGAGAATCATGAGGTCAAAGGAACTGCCTGAAGAGCTCAGAGAAAAACATTTCTGCTGCACTTAAGGTTCCTAAGAGCACAGTGGCCTCCATAATCCTTAAAGACGTTTGGGACGACCAGAACCCTTCCTAGAGATGGCCTTCCAGCCAAACTGAGCTATCGGGGGAGAAGAGCCTTGGTGAGAGGTAAAGAAGAACCCAAAGATCACTGCGGCTGAGCTCCAGATATGCAGTCGAGAGGTGGGAGAAAGCAGTACAAAGTCAACCATCACTGCAGCCCTCCACTTTATGGCAGAGTGACCCGACAGAAGCCTCTCCTAAGTGCAAGACACATGAAAGCCCCCATGGAGTTTGCTAAAAAAAACACCTGAAGGATTCTGTGGTCTGATGAGACCAAGATAGATCTTTTTGGCCTTTATTCTAAGCAGTATGTGTGGAGAAAACCAGGCACTGCTCATTACCTGTCCAATACAGTCCCAAGAGTGAAGCATGGTGGTGGCAGCATCATGCTGTGGGGGTGTTTATCAGCTGCAGGGACAGGACGACTGGTTGCAATCGAGGGAAAGATGAATGAGGCCAAGTACAGGGATATCCTGGATGAAAACCTTATCCAGAGTGCTCAGGACCTCAGACTGAGCCGAATGTTCATCTTCCAACAAGACAATGACCCTAAACACACAGCTAAAATAATGAAGGAGTGGCTTCACAACAACTCCATGACTGTTCTTGAATGGCCCAGCCAGAGCCCTGACTTAAACCCAGTTGAGCATCTCTGGAGAGACCTGAAAATGGCTGTCCACCAAAGTTTACCATCCAACCTGACAGGATCTTCAAGGAGGAATGGCAGAGGATCCCCAAATCCAGGTGTGAAAGAACTTGTTGCATTTTTCCCAAAAAAACTCATGGCTGTATTAGATCAAAAGGGTGCTTCTACTTAATACTGAGCAAAGGGACTGAATACTTGGGACCATGTGATATTTCAGTTTTTTCTTTTATAATAAATGTGCTAAAATGTTAACAATTCTGTGTTTTTCTGTCAATATGGGGTGTTGTGTGTACATTAATGAGGAAAAAAATTAACTTGGCTGCAATATAACGGTGAAAAATTTAAGGGGGTCTGAATACTTTCTGTACGGAACGGAAAATTTTAGAGAAATGTCAATTATTTTAGGAAGTGGCTAAAAAAAATGTATGTTTGATTTCAGTTTCAGTTTGCATTTGCACCATATGGTCTGAAAACTGAATTGTGAAGCGTTACATGGACATGTCAGTCTGTTGTACTTTGGTGTTTCTGTCTCTGTTGGCATTTGCATGTACTTCCATTTTACAGATGCAGTTTGTGTTTGTTATATATTGTCAGTTTTACCAGATCTTTTCCTGGCATTTTCTTAAATTCACAACTAATCATTCCATGTAATTAAGTCATTTTGTCATCCATTTTATCATATTCTGTGCCTATGTTGTATTTTAAGATCGGTCTCCTGGTTTCACAGACAAAGCTTAAGCCAAGTCCCAGACTAAAATGCACGTTTAAGCTGTCTTAACTGAAAATAACTTGCTCTGACAAATCTTAAAATATGTCAGTGTCATTGTTTTGTCTCAAGCTGCACACCAGTAATGTGTTTTTCCTAAGGCTTTTTTATAAAAACTGTTGAATATCCTATTTTTATTAAGGCCTAATCATCTATTAAAAGCTAATCCCTGTTGATTTTTTATTTTTAGGACCATTTTGATCTATTTTTCATCATTAAAATAACATTATTTGAGGGTGCAACCCTGACGAAAAATCTATGTTAAACATTGATTCAATGATAATTTGGTTGATGCATTAACATTGATTCAGCGATGATTCAGTGTTGGTCTGCTAACCATTAATGGGTTTTCTCCAGAATGAACAACTCCTCAAGTGTACATTAAGTGTGTTTGTGTGTGAAACTCTTCACTCACTGATCAGGTGCATATGGCTTCTCTCCAGTGTGGTTTCACATGTCAAGTTCAAGATTACGTTTGCTCGAGGAACTCTTTCCACACTGAGAGCAGGTTAAAGATTTCTTGGCACTTCTTTTAAGAATGTCTTTTTAGACTTCGAGCGACTCAAAGCTTTTCCTTGTCTTGATGTTTCTCTTTCACTTCACTCAGTTCTTCACTCTCTTCGTTCTCTTCCTTCAAGGCTTAGTTGAAAGGGGAAAAGGGTTGAAATTTATTTTCACTACATTAAAATTCAAAGAGAGAAATTTGAGAAATATAAGGACATAAAAGTGAGCACTGATGTAACACTATAAAATGTTTAAAACAAAAAATGTGTTATTAAATTAGTTACTTATGAAAATATTTAAGATTACAAAGGGGGTTCAACACAGTCTCACTCTCTACTCGTCAAATGTCTGACGCTTGGTCAAGGGATCTGGCGTCACTTTTTTGACGCACTGGGTATACCTTTTGTAAAATGACCGTAAATAGGCAGTTTCTCTCTTTATGAACGTCACGTTTATTCACATCCAGCCATATACTAGTTCACATATACTGATTTCCCCCGCGTCATCTCCCGACACGCCCCTGATGATTCACGTCACTCAGATTTAAAGTAACAGTGTTGAAACCACCATACACTATATCACATCACATGACATCTCCCCCTTTTTCTGAAAACAAAGTCTGCTATTCTCTTCTCCTCCCCCTTTTTTTTTTTTTAGAAAACCCTTGACAGTAACTTTATCATACATAACAAACAGCATGTAATCAGCTTAGGTAAACATCTCTCAATAACATGAATTTGAGCAATGTAACTGTTAATGTACTATCGAACAGAACAAACACAACTACTGTAGCACAACTTGTTACGAAGCATATCGTTTCCTGATTTTTTTTTTTTACAGGTCAAGCCTGACAACCGGTCTACTGACTCTTCCCGACCTGGTAAGCAACAGTCCACGCTTTGGAGTATGAAATGTTTCCCTGCATGGTTGGGTCGGTACAGTCTCGGTTGTATCAGTATGTGTAGGCTCAATGTCCACAGTCCCTTTTGTTTGTGGTGCAAGTGTGTGTACAGCCTGTTTTGTTGCTAATGTTGGTGTTGGCACTGCTTGAAGATGACGTCGGTTACGCCTCAGTACCGCTCCTTGTTCCGTCTCGATGACATAGGAACGAGGTGTTACACTTTCGTGCCTGATCACTGCTGGTGAAGCCCAGACCTTCTCGTGGTCCAGCTTGGTAAGAACAGTGTCACCTGGTCTTAGTGTTGACAGATTCTTAGCTCCATTGCGACGATTATAGTAGAAAGCTTGTCTGTCTTTCTCTATTTTGTCTTTCAGCATGACAGACTTCCTATTTGGCCACCTGGGATGAAGATTCTTCTCTAGGGTTGGAAGTGTTGTTCTGATTTTCCTTCCCATAAGAAGCTCTGCCGGACTAACTCCAGTAGTGGCACAGGGAGTCGATCGGTAGCACATGAGGGCTACCAGAGGATCTGTCTGCTTCAGAATTCTTTTTGCAATCTGCACAGCCCTTTCGATGTGACCGTTTCCCTGAGGATGGTGAGAACTTGATGTAATGTGTTGGAAATCCAGCCGATTGGCTAGTTCTCAAAACTCTGCACTAGAGAACTGAGAACCGTTGTCACTCACCACCTCATTTGGAATTCCAAATCTGGCAAAGACAGCCGTCAACTTTTGTGTGACATGAGATGTCGTCGTAGAAGGTAAGTGAGGTATCTCCAGAAATCTGGAATAGTAATCGGACACAATTAGATAATTCTGTCCATGGTGTTCACAAAGATCAGCTGCGATTCTTTTCCAGGGTCGTTCTGGGAGTGGTGTGGAGATCAGGGGCTCTTTCTGCTGTGTACTTCTCAACTCTTGGCATATCTGACATGACAGCACTGTGTTCTTTATGTCCGCTGAAATTCCCGGCCACCACACAGACTCCTGTGCTCTCTCTCTAGACTTTGTAAGGCCCTGGTGACCTTCGTGAATCTTTTCCAGGATCTCCTTCCTCATCGCCCTTGGCACAACGATTCTTCTTCCCTTGATCAATAAGCCCTCATGCTCTGAGAGCTCTGCTTTTGCAACCGTATAGTCTCTGGCTGCTGCCGGAACTTGACTGCGGCGTTGTGGCCATCCAGCTCTGATCAGCTTAATTACGGCTTGTAGCTCACCATCTGTTATAGTGGCATTTCTGATACAGTCCATTTTATGGGGCGTCGCAGGTACCCCTTGTATTACTGCATTCACGTAGCGCTCCACATCGGCATGCGTTTCTGAATCTTTAGTGATAACAGTTTGCGGGCTTCTGGACAGTGTATCTGCAACGACAAGTGTCTTGCCTGGCGCATACTCTGCTTTGGGCTTAAACCGCATTAGGCGCATCAAAAGTCTCTGGCACCGTACAGGAACGTTGTCAAGACTTCTGCTATTGATGAGAGGAACCAGCGGCTTATGATCCGTCACCAGCTTAAACTCATCCAAGCCGCTTAGATATTTTTCAAACCTCTCACATGCCCACACACCAGCCAGACATTCTTTCTCGATCTGTGCGTATCGGGTTTCTGCATCAGTGAGACATCTGGAGCAGTATGCTACCGGCTTCCAACCTTCTTTGTGTAGCTGCAAGAGCACCCCCCCAAGTCCATAACTGCTTGCATCAGCCGAGACAGCAGTGGTCTTAGTGACATCATAATACGCAAGAACTGGTGCCTTCATGAGAAGCTCTTTAATATTTTCAAACGCCGTCTGCTGCGTGTGTGTCCACATCCATACACTTTTATGTCAGAGTAGTTCGTACAGAGGCTGGCTGACCGTTGAGAGGTTAGGAATGCACCTCCCCAGGTAATTCACCATGCCCAGCACCCTTTTCAGTTCCTGCACATTTTGTGGTGGTGATAGCTGTCGGATGGCATCCACCTTGTCTGGATCTGGCTGCACCCCTGTCTCATTAATAAGGTGACCCAGGAACCGAAGTTGGCTTTGTCTGTACGTACATTTTTCAGGATTTAGTTTTAACCCTGTAGACTCCACTCTCTAAAGCACTTGCTCTAAACGAGAGTCGTGTTGTTCCAGGGAGGACCCGTAGACCAGTATATCGTCCATGAAGACCTCTACCCCCTCCAGACCTTGAAGCGTCTCCTGCATTTTCCTCTGGAAGATCTCTGGAGCGCTCGAGATCCCGAAGGGAAGCCTCCTGAAACAATATCTCCCAAATGGTGTGATAAAGGTGGTAAGTCTGCAGCTATCTGGATGAAGAGGGATTTGCCAGAATCCGCTGGCTGCGTCTAAGGAAGAGAAAACTTTTGCGCCGCTCAGTTTGGCAATAATCTCCTCTGCAGTAGGTAGCACGAAATGTTCTCGTTTTACTGCTTCATTCAATCTTTTGAGATCCACGCAAATGCGTGCTTTGCCATTTTTCTTCAGAACGGGAACCATTGGTGCACACCATTCAGTCGGTTGTGTCACGCGCTCTATGACGCCATTTTTCTCCATCCTTTGCAACTCCTCTTTCACCTTTTGCAGCATTGGTATTGGAACGCGCCTCGCTGTGTGTGTCTGACATGGCTGTGCTGAGTCTTTTAACTGAATTTTGACGGGGTCGGTTTTTAGTGTGCCGTGCTCACCAAACGCATCATAGTCAGAGGCCACCAGGTTCGCCTCCTCCACTCTCCTTACCAAGTTCATATCAGCTGATAGAGACCGACTCAGCAGGTTATTGACTTTGTATCCACGGACCACATAGGCAGAAAATGGATACAACTGTCCTTTGTACACTGCAGTGGCTTGGAACAGACCCAGACAGTCTATCTTCCCCCCAGGGCTATCCAGTGTAACATTAGCTGGCTCTAGTGTCTTTACTGGGACTAGTGTGTTGAAAGTCTCTTCTGCCACAATGTTTACGTCAGCCCCTGTATCAATTTTGAAATTTACAGGGGTCGCCCCAATCAGGAGCTGCACCATCCACTGGTCTTCTCGTTCATTTACATTGTAAACTGAACCCAGAAAGTATGAAGGCTGGTCTAAACGTTCTGTGACTTCTCTCACTGACCTGTTACTGTGGCAGACTCTGGCCCAGTGTCCGATTTTTTGGCATTTGTGGCATTTGCCTTTCTTTGCAGGGCAGCGCTCATCACTTGCATGCACAGCATTTCCACAATATCCACATTTTCCATGACTGTCAGCTCGGATTTTGTCTTTAGGCTTGCGCTGTCCCCTCACAGGTTGCTTACTTGTGCTGACAACTGCTCTGACCATGCTCACCGTCTCGCCTTGCATGCTGACTTGTGTGGCCACCTCCTCCGACGAACAGTCTGGATTGTTTGTGCTAGTGTGAGATCAGTGATCAACTGCAGCCTCCGAGAGAGATCTTTATCCAAAATGCCGACCACAATGCGGTCGCGAATCGTTTCGTCCCTCATGGCGCCAAACTCACAGTGCTCAGACAGCTCGTACAGTGCTCTGATAAACGCTTCTGCTCTTTCGCCGGGTTGTTGCACTCGCTGGTGAAAGCACGCACGTTCGTGAATGACATTTCTCCTCGGGAAAAAGTACTCGTTAAACTTTCCCAGGACTATTTCAAAGTCGTTTTTCTGTCTATCCTCTGCGAACACGAACGATTTATAAATATTCTCTGCCTCACTCCCCATGGCGTAAATGAGACAACTCACTTGCACTTCTCCATCCTCTTTATCTAGCTTTGTAGCCGTTCGGAAGCGCTGAAATCTTTGTCTCCAATCCATCCACTCCGTTGGCTTGTCGAAAGAAAAACTCGATGGTGGATTAAACTTCGCCATTATCCGCCACTTCTGACACCATGTAAAATGACCGTAAATAGGCAGTTTCTCTCTGTATGAACGTCACGTTTATTCACATCCAGCCATATACTAGTTCACATATACTGATTTCCCCCACGTCATCTCCCGACACGTCCCTGATGATTCACCTCACTCAGATTTAAAGTAACAGTGTTGAAACCACCATACACTATATCACATCACATGACACCTTTGGCGTTATTTTTAAACGTGCAGGTTAGTCCGATAGACTTCTATAGAACTCAGCAGCGTTTAAATTTGACGTCTTGGGTCAGCACACCGCAACGAGACTAAATAAATAAAAATAAAAAAAGAATAGGCTACAAAAAATTATATATGACAGAGATCGTTTTATCTGGCCCTCCAACTTGTTTTTTGAGGTTTAAAAATCCTCGCAATCTGATATCAAAGTGTTCTCTGTGCAAAGGCTTAGCGCGTTCATCAGTGGTGAGTTTAACAACACTCAACTGCAGGTAAAACAGCATTCAGCGGTGAGTTTGATCAAAGCAACGCTCAACTGCAGGAAAAACGGCATTAAAAGGTGAGTTTAACAACGCTCCAAGGCGCGTGCAAGTAAGCAGTTTAACCGTTTTCTTACAACCCATTCTCGCTTATCGCTTATTCATAGTTTATCACTATGAAATCACGTTCAAGAAGTCTCATTCAGCACACATCGCGATACTTGCCATCAGTTTACATGTGCCACAGGTTAGGTGAGTAGATGTAAATTCGCTCTTTTAATGCCTGTTATAAAAAGTATTCTGTCTTCTGTATTAATCAGATTAGCGCCGTATTGTTTACCCGCTGTATTATATCAGTCATCCGAGGCTGTCTTTGAGTTTCATTGCGTTTAACTAAATGAACACACCTGCTAACTAGTGTGATTAAACTCTGTCGGTCACGTGACGTGCCATAGACTTTCAATATATTCATTTCAGGTCCAAATATGTAAATTTGTAGTAAAATCATGGTAACCACGACACGTACAACAGTAACAAATTACATTTGAAGTTAAAACCCAGGAACGGGCCATTTACCATGTTTTTACCACAGTAACTGTAGTTTTACTATGGTATATTAATAATCAATACAACAATACAATAATCATCAAACTAACTATGGTTGTACAACTGTAATGGTCGTTTTTTGATGTGCTTTTATATGACAGATATCACAGTAATCACATTTACAGTACCATGCTTTTGATTCCTTTTTATGTAAATCCAAAAAAAGTAAATAAATAAAAGGACACATTTTTCCCCTCTTGCAGTTCATTCATATCAGTTTATATTTTAAATATTTTGCTCACAAAACATTATTAAAATTCTGTTTATAATTCTATTTTATTCTACATTTTATTCTACAGACATTTGCAGCAGTAAGTCTGTGATAGTTTGACCTTTTTATCAAACTGCTGTTATAAATTGCACAGCATTTGTTGTTTCTTAAACTGTTGCACTGTCCAAATACCCACACTTGCCATCTTTGCACCTGACCACTTGATTATTTATTTGACATATTTCCTGTGTTTAGCCCAAGTGTTCGAGTGAGCATGATGACCACAAGTGTGTGTCAAACTTTTCATGACCTCATGACCTGATGACCTGATGACAGTGGTTCCCAATCCTGGTCCTGGAGAACTCCAGCACTGCACGGTTTTGGTGTCTCTCTTATCTGACAAACACACTTTTGAGGTCTTGGAGTCTTCACTGATGAGCTGATGAGTTGAATCAGGTGTGTTTGATCAGAGAGACATCTCAAATATGCAGCAATGGGGTTCTCCAGGACCAGGATTGGGAGCCACTGCCTTATGGGACACACTTTGTAAAAATTGATATGTAATAGTGATTTTGACCACAGGAAGAATAGCACTCATATGTATATGAGATAGCTGATTGTTGGATCAATAAACAACAACAACAACTTAAGTGTTTAGAGTTTTAGTTGTTTTTTTTTTTAATTCAACTTTGCATTTTAAAATAAATTCTAAATCTCTCTTCATTAGTCCCTATTACAGAGGACAATTTAATTTTTGGTGCTTCTAATTAAGTGAATAAAAGCAGTTGCAAATGATGTACAAAATAAATATACTTTTCTGTGCACCAAGAAAACGTGCAACACTTTGTTTTACTACCAAATTATTCTCAATATCTTTATTATTATTATTATTATTAATATTTCACATACATTGGAAAGGTTTCTGTGACCAGATCAATTACACTACTGATAACCGTCCTTTAAGCATGTAATATTTTTTTAAATAATTCATATGAATATAGCTTGCTATTATTGACTAGCTTTTAATAATAGATGCATTTAACATTTAATTATACAGCATCTTTACAGAGGCTGCTTTGATGGTCTAAAAAAAAGTTGCATGTAATTAAATAATATTTCCTTTCTGTCTTTCAGGATTGTTAGCAGATAATGCTGTTCTTCTCCATCATGCACAAGGACTCAACTCTTTAACTCTTTACCCCCCAACCCCCCATCCCCCTCCCCCCCCACACACACACACACAGAAATGGTCCCTTGATCAGTGTTTAGACTTTGCAGTGGTTTGATTTTTGCAGAAGATGCAACTTTGTTTTAATTCTAAGCTTATAATGATTACATTACTTCCAGCAACCCATATACTGTATACAGAACCAGTGATCAAAACAATAGTTGAAAATACTATTTTCATATTGATAAAGCATTGTGTTCTTTTTTCAAGCTTCATAAAGTAAACTTTGCTTCTGGTGCTTTTATCATAAAAAAAACATCAGTTCTCATCAGGAGTTTTCGTAAAGGACGTATGCATGCAATTCTCTGAAAGACTATCTGTTTTTTTTTTTTTTTTTTTTTTTTAAATAAAAGTATTTGCAAAGTATTTTTATTCTTCATAGTGGCAAAAACAAGCTTATTGACAGAGGATGCAGTGCAGTTATATGGGCACTTTGTCTTTGAATTAGTCTTTTCTTTCTGTTTTTATTGCTAGAGTTCAAATGGTAGATAATGGCAAATCACAGAAACACAAAAGTTAATAATTTTTATAACTTTAAAACACAACATAATATACAATGTAAATGTTAGAAGCTCATCATTCGATTAGAAAATGCACTTGTCTTTGAAAAAAATTTTGAATCGGTTAGATAGAACTGCGGTCATGTGCTCATCAATATTGCCCAATTTTTGTCAAGCTGAACAACAATAATTAGAGCATTTGCATTATTGTTGGAGGAAGGTGTAGACGTTAATAAAACACAATCTAATAGGTAGCAAATGTTATTGATTGTTAACCAATCTATCCCTTCAGCTGAAAGACATCGGTCATAAATGGATAAGGAAGCGTGACGCCGCTGCTCAGCTTTGATATCATTGGCTGTCAATTTCCCTTGTCACCGCAGGACAGTCTGTGGTTAGACTATCTTTTAACCCATATTAAACAGCGCATCGTGTTACAAAAGTACGTTTTGCTGCTCTTATCACATTAGTAATAGATTAAGTCAACAAGTAAGGGTTGCTATGTTGATAAAAAATACCTCTTTGGTGAGATCCTAACCCTAACCCTAGGCATAACTTCAAAGAACTACAAAAAACAGCGCCTAGTTTTCCATTTCCATAGATAGAACGATGGAGGCTTGTGGGTAATGTAGTTTAAATCGTTTTATTGACGAAATGAAATAAATAAGATATTTAATGGAAAACTGGATTTCTAAATATTTTCATTGTGTAAACCTCTATGATATAATTGAAAGACAGAGTGAAATTTGGTATTTTAGAGTGAGCAATATTTAAAATGCCTTTATGACACATTTCCATTCATTTCTGAAAACTGTGCCCGACATTATTTTATGAGCATAGCATAAGTAATAATCCTTCCGGTTTTCTCTTTGATTCGTTAACTGAACTCTGATTTACAGCCATTTGAAATGTACAGTTTTTGGCTCTTTCGGGGGGTGCTACTGGGCCCCTGGGGGTAGAAGAACAGTAAAACCAACATATATGTATTCTCCTCATCATGGACAACAAACTGAGCTGAGTCACATTTATATCTGACAGTTTTCACAGTCCACACTTTTCTAATCTTAACATCATGGCTAGTAAAGCTTTTGACAGGACATGGTGAGGCCATCTGATGAAACATGGAAAATTAGAAAGAAATAATTTAATAATAAAAATAATAGATTATTTCTTTTATTTTTGAAGTTACCGGTGAAAAAAATAGAATGGATAAACCTGCAACAACTTGCCTTTATCTATTCCCCACTGTTAAGCAGTAATCAAGGACAATGTGATACTTCACTATTACACAAGGAAGAATTCATGGAGTAAGAATACTATATATATATATATATAAGAATAGTTTATATATAAACTAATTAGCAACAATCAGTGTAAAAATGTCCTCCTCACCCCCGTATCTTGCTCCTCACGTGCTTGTCATCAGTAATGTGCATGCTCTTGGTTTGAATACAGTACAAGATCCACGTTGATCATTCCTGCTACATTCTCAGTTATCCCTCAAGTGTTTGTAACAATAAAGCAAATGGCTTTTCAAAATAATTCATCTAGTAACTCCCTTTATATATAAATATATTTTAAAAAAGCCATATTTGTGATTAAATATATACAATAATAACTTTCTGGTGTATTGTTGTTCCAGATTTCATTAATCTGATGAAAAAAATGTTTATGTCTTAAGTAAAAAATAATCATGGTAATTAATAATATATAGTTTTTCAAGTGTAGAATAAATACATATGAGCCTACCTAGTAAAATTATGAATTTACCAAGAATTTTCAACACACAATATTCACCATATTAATTTTATTGAAGCATAGACTATGAAGTTGATAAAGTAGCATCAAGACAAACACGATTTAAGGAAAATAATAATGGATCAAAAATTCATTAATATCATAAATTAATCAGTTCACACAGAGGAGTGATGAAATGTCCTTAAAAGTAAAAAGATTCCATCCAGTCAACTGTGATACAGATCATGTGATACATATAAGACATGTGATACTGTTCCAGAAAATAATGATTCCTTATCATCACATCTAAACTGGTTTCATCTCCCCATCATGATCTTCTTCTCTCGTGTCTGGAAACAGTTTGTGGTTGATATCCAGCACTGATGTGGTGTAGCTTGTTCTCAGCCAGAGGATCTCTCAGTCCTAACATCCCATTTTCAGACAGTTCCCAGACCTGGTCAAAGTAAAACAAACAATACAAACAATTCAGATGAAGTTGTTTAATGGACAGAGAGCTTAGCTTATGTTCTGTGTGATTTTAGCAGGGTGAGCAACTATGATCCTTGTAGTACTGTACACTTACCATTATTCAAGCTGTTTTGAGACCTTTTGAGAAGCTTTTTCTCTGAAGACAATTTACCACATCCTCTTCTTTCACTCCTTTCAAGAGCATCACTTGGTCAAAACCCCTCATTTGGCTGATGAGACCATCTGTACAAATTAAAATACTGCAATAAAAATTTAATTCTGCAAGAATTAAGAAAAAGTTAGAGGCAAAGGACTTGCTCATGAGACACCCCTTAGCATGTGACAGAAATGTTTGCTTCTATAATTCATCTATGGTTGCAGTAAATGTCTCTTCTTCCTCTAGAATCTTTCTCCAAAGTTCCTGACTTCTCTCACAAATGTGTTTTAGTCTGTGCGGTGTAAGGCCTGGCTTCAAACCAATCAACTATCAATCCACAATTTATAACAAAACATGTATGAAACAATGAAATAATGTAAACCAGTTTTATAAAACTTGTATTCTTTTATTTAAGACAAACAGGTGGTGTGTTTAAAATTTAACTTAAAATTTAATAATGTTCCAGTCACACTTTGCCAACATGCTGTAATTGTAATAGCTGTATCAAAAAAAAAAAAACATATTAGAAAGAATAATCAAGGCTGACATGACCAGTCCTGTGAGAGATCATCATAAAGTGCTGTAACACATAACAGCATTGCTTCAACACACACATACCAGAGGACTTCTGTTTGTTTGAGCACAAGATGAGCTCTTCATTCCTCATCCTGGGCAAATCATTTCCTTGGTCTTCCTTCTCTTCTGTGAAACAAGATAATCTCTACTTACTCTGTGTGTAATTAATATTGCTCATTAAACATGTAATTAAGTTAATTTAAAGTAAGATTCAGACCAGAGCATTTGATGAGTAAATGTTGATTAAAAAAAAACTCTAAACAGATGTACCTGGGAAGAGCTGGTCATGGCAAGATTCGCTGAGACTCAGTAATAGCTCTTTTAGTTTTTAGGAAGATTTGTGAGGGTTGGCTCACCAAAAACTTCTGAAAAAGAAGAACAGCATTATCTGCAAACAATCCTGTAAGACAGAAAGAAAAGAAATATTATTACATTACATGCAACTTATACATTACTGTGTGTATATGTGTGTGTAATTATACAGCCTATAAAAAAGATGCTGTATAATTAAATGTTAAATGCATCCATTAATAAAAGCAAGTCATTAATAACAAGCTATATTATATAATATAACCTATAATAATAATATAAGCTATAATATAACATTTCCAATGTATCTGAAATATTAATAATAATAATTAGATATTGAAAATATTTTTTTCACTTAATTAGAAGCACCAAAAATTAAATTGTCCTCTGTAATAGGGACTAATGAAAAGAGATTTAGAATTTATTTTAAAATGCAAAGTTGAATAATAATAATAAAAAAAAAACTAAAAATCTCTGTAAACACTTAAGTGTGTCCCATAAGGCAGTGGCTCCCAATCCTGGTCCTGGAGAACCCCATTGCTGCATATTTGAGATGTCTCTCTGATCAAACACACCTGATTCAACTCATCAGCTCATCAGTGAAGACTCCAAGACCTCAAAAGTGTGTTTGTCAGATAAGAGAGACACCAAAACCGTGCAGTGCTGGAGTTCTCCAGGACCAGGATTGGGAACCACTGTCATCAGGTCATCAGGTCATGAGGTCATGAAAAGTTTGACACACACTTGTGGTCATCATGCTCACTCGAACACTTGGGCTAAACACAGGAAATATGTCAAATAAATAATCAAGTGGTCAGGTGCAAAGATGGCAAGTGTGGGTATTTGGACAGTGCAACAGTTTAAGAAACAACAAATGCTGTGCAATTTATAACAGCAGTTTGATAAAAAGGTCAAACTATCACAGACTTACTGCTGCAAATGTCTGTAGAATAAAATGTAGAATAAAATAGAATTATAAACAGAATTTTAATAATGTTTTGTGAGCAAAATATTTAAAATATAAACTGATATGAATGAACTGCAAGAGGGGAAAAATGTGTCCTTTTATTTATTTACTTTTTTTGGATTTACATAAAAAGGAATCAAAAGCATGGTACTGTAAATGTGATTACTGTGATATCTGTCATATAAAAGCACATCAAAAAACGACCATTACAGTTGTACAACCATAGTTAGTTTGATGATTATTGTATTGTTGTATTGATTATTAATATACCATAGTAAAACTACAGTTACTGTGTTAAAAACATGGTAAATGGCCCGTTCCTGGGTTTTAACTTCAAATGTAATTTGTTACTGTTGTACGTGTCGTGGTTACCATGATTTTACTACAAATTTACATATTTGGACCTGAAATGAATATATTGAAAGTCTATGGCACGTCACGTGACCGACAGAGTTTAATCACACTAGTTAGCAGGTGTGTTCATTTAGTTAAACGCAATGAAACTCAAAGACAGCCTCGGATGACTGATATAATACAGCGGGTAAACAATACGGCGCTAATCTGATTAATACAGAAGACAGAATACTTTTTATAACAGGCATTAAAAGAGCGAATTTACATCTACTCACCTAACCTGTGGCACATGTAAACTGATGGCAAGTATCGCGATGTGTGCTGAATGAGACTTCTTGAACGTGATTTCATAGTGATAAACTATGAATAAGCGATAAGCGAGAATGGGTTGTAAGAAAACGGTTAAACTGCTTACTTGCACGCGCCTTGGAGCGTTGTTAAACTCACCTTTTAATGCAGTTTCCTGCAGTTTAGCGTTGCTTTGATCAAACTCACCGCTGAATGCTGTTTTACCTGCAGTTGAGTGTTGTTAAACTCACCACTGATGAACGCGCTAAGCCTTTGCACAGAGAACACTTTGATATCAGATTGCGAGGATTTTTAAACCTCAAAAACAAGTTGGAGGGCCAGATAAAACGATCTCTGTCATATATAATTTTTTGTAGCCTATTTTTTTTATTTTTATTTATTTAGTCTCGTTGCGGTGTGCTGACCCAAGACGTCAAATTTAAACGCTGCTGAGTTTTATAGAATTCTATCGGACTAACCTGCACGTTGAAAAATAACGCCAAAGGTATACCCAGTGCGCCAGATCCCTTGACCATGCGTCAGACATTTGATGAGTAGAGAGTGAGACTGTGTTGGGGGGTTACATCTGAATAATTTTACACACACCCACATATAGATTTAATTGATTTCTCTTACAAATGGCAGTGACTGCTCTAAAATATGAGACACCAATATTTCAGAACTTCAGGACACAGAATAGGACATGTTATACTGTATAGTTATACTGAATAGGACAATAACTGTTTCATTTCCTTTTCTGGTTTATGTAGCCTACTGTAATTGTATATATACATGGTGGTGCTAAAGTCTGATGTTGTGGTGATGTGCTTTAAAATTCAATTATTATAATCTTAATTCAAGTGATGAAGGAGTCTTGAAATCTGACAGTAATGAGTGTTGAGTTCTACTGTAAGGTTAACCCTGCATGCTTTAAAATGTTTTGAAATAATTTACAGTTGAAAACATTTGTTAGAAATTTAGATAAGTAATCAAATGTAATCAGTTACATTACTTTAATAATGTAATTGAAATAGTTACACTACTTATTCAATTTTCAGTAGGCTTACTAGTAATCTATAACCTATTACATTTTCAAAGTAACCTTCCCAACACTGTCAGAGGTTATGAGTAATAATATTTAATAAACAATATGAATTTAAATAGTAGTTCCATATAATAACTTAGCCATAGTACTAACCAATCTACAACTATGAAATATGCCGTCCCATGCTTGCTATTGTAACCTCTATAAAATTTCAGTGTCACAGTCATTCAAAGAAAGAGCAAAAAAAAATTTTTTGCAGTAGCTCGAAAAATCCCCAAATGAACAACACTCTCTTCCTCCCTTAAAACCCACAGCTGCAGAGCAAAAATGTTTCTGCTTCAGCCTAAAACCTCAACGCTGTTCTCAGACTCATTAGGTAAAATACCCACATCTACCAATTTCTTAAACTGGTTATCAGAGATGGGCATAATACATGAAAATTTATTTTAAATAAAAATACAAAATACTGTGTGGAATTAAAAAGAAAATACAAATGCATTATTTTGTAGTTTGAAAAATACAAAAACAAAAAAATACATGTGAAATTGTCCATCCAGTGCAGGTGTCCCTTTAGGCTGAACACTATCTGGACCTATTCTGGAGAAACAAACAAACACACACACATTTCAGTGTGTATTGTGAAATAAAAGCATATTTATTTCATATTAACTTTATTTTGTTGTATATAAAGTTTATTCAAATGAGAAAGTTTATCTTAAATTCTAATTTTAAAATTAGAATTTGCTCAAAGGTTTTTTTTTTTGTTTGTTTGTTTTTACACGAACGATAAAACCAAAACCTTATTATTATTTTTTTCAGTGGTGAACCATTCATCAGTGTCTCCACAAATTAAATTGTTGATGGCAGACAGTGATTAACCTAATTACCCTGAACAAAATTATGAACGCAACACTTTTGATATTGCCCCCCTTTTTCATGAGCTGAAATCAAAGATCAAAGACTTTTTCTATGTACACAAAAGGACTATTTCTCTCAAATATTGTTCACAAATCTGTCTAAATCTGTGTTAGTGAGCACTTCTCCTTTGCCGAGATAATCCATCCACTTCACAGGTGTGGCATATCAAGATGCTGATTAGACATTTATTATGAGAGCACAATACTCAGAATAAAATACATAGCCAAACACATTTATACACATATTACATCATCAGAATGTAATAGATTCAACTGCATTAATGAAAGAGACACAGAAATGGAAATAAATGTCCAGAAGCTTAGAATGAAGCAAAACTTCCTCGACCGAGGTATTCTGAGTTTGATTCATGTTCTTCAGGATGAAGATCATCTTCTTGACACCGTATCTGTGAAGTGCTCAGATTCAGATTGATTCAGTGAAACAGATTCATCAGATCTGAGCTTCATTTGGGCACCAGATTCAGGATCCCTGAGAGAAACACATTCAGTACCAGCAGATGAAGATTCATCATTGGTTTAAACACCATCCACACTCACCTCTCTTCATCACGCTGACAGATGCTTGGTGCTTCCTTCTGAAAACACCTGAAAACAGAATAATGTTTATTATTAAACAGTTCCATCAGAGTCTTATCAGTTAGGACTAGTGTGTGATTTACTGACCGAACTGAGATCAGTCTCACCTGAAGATCCTTTTATGCAGCAAGAAACAGAGAAATGCCAGAACAATGATGATGAAAAGAGCCAAAAGCCACCACAGCTGATCTACTGTATACAAGAGATACAATGTAAAGTCAGCTGATCTATAAAGATAAGTGATTTTTATAAGAGGGTTTAAGCTGTTTTACCTGAATGTTGGAGATCTGGAGTCACTTCATTAAGATCATATTTAAAAACACAATGATCACAAATATGAGACAGTATGACAGAAAACAAACAGCTGCTGAGACTGAAACTGGATTGAGTGTGAATCCGATCTGTGAATAATCAAACGTTTTCCAGCTGAAACTCACCTGAGTTTGGATTCACTGCAGTTTCATTCCTCACTGAAAAACAGTGATCATGATTCACTTGAAGCACAAAATATTCAATTAAACACTGAGTTTGATCTCAATCAGGACACACTGATGTGTTTTACTATTTTTCTCTCACCTCTGAACATGATCTCATGAGTGAAATAAGACTGAAATTAAAGAGAGCATCATTAAAGCAGCATAATAATAAATTAATATTAAACATGAATTTAGAGAAATTGAGCTTATTTACTCCAGCAGAATCACAGCGGATCTCATGCTTCAGATTCACACAGTCAGACGTGACCAGACGATCAGATGAGACAGATATAACAGGATCAATCACTGTTTGAGGATCTGATGGATCTGCTATCATAACTCCATCCTGATCAAATAAAACAGATGAGAACCATATAATGTGTGTGTGTATAATGGTGTAGTTTGAGGACAGAAACACACTCACCTCTAAATACCAGCTCTGCTCACAGCCAACATTGAGTGTATGATTGAAGACAGCAGAAAAAACCACATACACAAACCCCAGAGAGGTGTGAAGATCTCCACATGTTACTGTGATGTTCATTTTTCATCAAACAGGAAGCTATTGTGGTTTGACCTAAAAACTAACATTCACACTTGTCATGTTTAAAAAAAAATGTGATGTCTAAAATGACAGTGTTTCTGTTCTTCAGACAATGCTTAGAACAAATGTTGTAGCTTCTTTACACACAATCGAATAAAAAGCTGTTTGATTTGATTAGAGTTAAAATCCAAGTATCAGTCAGTGAAAGACTCACCAATTTATTTCAACCACATTTTAAAGTCTAAACCACTGTTTGGTGGTACAAGAGATACAGTAACATCGAGCATTTCACTTATGTCAGTCTTTGTAATAAAGTGAAAGTGACATGACATTCAGCCAAGTATGGTGACCCACACTCAGAATTCGTGCTCTGCATTTAACCCATCCAAAGTGCACACACACAGAGCAGTGAACACACACACACAGACACACTGGGAACACACACCCGGAGCAGTGGGCATCATTTATGCTGAGGCACCCGGGGAGCAGTTGGGGGTTCGATGCCTTGCTCAACCATTCGATTGTGAGCCTCTAACCATTAGGCCACGACTTCCTCGGAATCATAGAACCCCCCACCAAAAAAAAACAACAACAACAAAAACCCACATTTTTTTACATTAGATCTCTAAACTTGTTAATAAAAGACTGTTATGAAAAGTTTGATACCTCAAAATTATGATGAAAATTAAATACCTCAAGCAGCTCCTCGGTTGCGAGCAGAGAGTAGGTGCTGAATAGAGGTAAACAGAAAGTGTCAGTGAAGAGTCTGTGAGGGATATATGTAAACATCTCGCCCACTGCAGATTTGCGGTTTATGACACATCAGAATAAGAATGGTACAAAAACACTTCATACAACATTCGGACAGACTACATAGAAACTGAGAATGTGACAGGATGTGTTTTTTTTTTTTTTTTGCGATATTGTTTAAGCTAAGCTTAGATATCATCCGGAATCACTTAACACGTCTCAAACACACACACACAGTAAAATCCCAACAAGTTCTCCAACCCATACGACCATAAAGGTCATTTGTCACTATCCTCATTTGTCACTATACGAGCGTTCCCTAAATTAGTGCTCCTATTGGCAACACATTGTGGGTTTATATTTATATGTTTGCTATTTGCGTTTTTAACTTTTTGTGTTTTAAACTCTCCCAGCTGTTCGAAATATTTTGCTAAAAAGATAAGGATTTTAGATGTCTTCGAGACATGGAGGGTTTCCACTTTCCACCCATCTCGTAAAGTAGTCGATCGTCCCGTGCGAGATAATTTGTGGGAATGTGATAAAATGTTGTGGTCTCGAGGTCCTGTCATTGGGAAACAACATCTCAAATGTTAGCACTTGTTGGCCCTTTTGCCTTCTGTCTGCGGTCCAGCTCACCCCTAAACCATCTGGATTGGGTTCAGGTCCGGTGACTGTGGAGGCCAGGTCATCTGGCGCAGCACCCCATCACTCTCCTTCTTGCTCAAATAGCCCTTGATGCCTTCAGTGTGACGCTACAATTTTCATAGTCATGAAAATAAAGAAACTCTTTGAATGAGAAGATGTGTCCAAACTTTTGGTCTGTACTGTGTATATATTAGGGGTGTAACGATTCACTCACTCACAAAATGCTAAGAATAGAATGAATCGCGATTTCTATAGCGATTCAATGCTTTCAAAATGTATAGGCTACACATTAAATTACTACACTCACGAATTAATGGAGACCTTGAAGAGTGTTCGTGAATCGTGCCTCTTATTATATGTCCTTCACGCGCTCCACTGTTTACCGCCTGAGACTGTCACAGGATTGCGCTCGCGCTCCGTTCGTCTCTGACGCAGCTGACGTGTGATCAATAGGACTCGTGGCCAGTAATGCTAACGTGAAGTAGTGGCTCTCTGCATCTTACCGACGGAGTTACCGGAGCCGTCGACAGCTGTATTTATTGCATGGACGGAGCAGAAATGTAAGTGTCTAAATCATACGCACAGCATTAACAACGACCTTGAAATAAGAGCCCGAGATTTATCTGATAATCAGATGCATGAAAGTAGCGTTTGTTTCATTAGCAAACAGACATCTGGCACGTTTTCTCTCAGAATCATTCGCTGATGGAGAGGAAAAGTTAAATAGAGATGAAGACGTTTTCACACTGAAAGAGAAGCGATCTCGCTCTCATACTCTGTAAAACCCGACAAGTTAACTTAACTCAAACCGTTTGAGTAAACAGATTCCCTTGATTTAAACCATGTAAGTTTTAAAACTTTGCATTTAAGTAATTAAGTGATTAACTAAGTGCTGATTGTTAATTAGTGATGAACAGCTGCTGTTAACAAACAAAATCACTGAAAAAAAGAGAAACACAAGAACTACTACAGCTGACTTCAGACACAGCCTTAGATGAAATCAACTGAAATAAAATACATGAAATCTCTCAAGATCTGATTAAACAACCCCACAAACAGCATCACCAGCTCCACTTATTAATAACCAGACTGACTTTATTTCTGTCAGACGTCTACAGAAGATCTTATTGAGAATGAACTAAGGTTTAGATGTTGATTTATTGTTTCATTTGAAGTAACCATGTTAGAGATCAGTGTTTGCTTTAGTTGGGCTCTTGACCCTTGATTTCTGTCTTAATCTTTTCTCTGGCTGTTATAACCGTGTGTTTCTAAAACACATTTGTTGTAACTCAAAAGCCCAGAAGAAATGCCATCAGGTGTTAACCTGTATCTAGGTGTAGGTTGTTATACTTTATATTGGTGATGATAATCATCAATTATTGAACTGTACTGAGTCTAATCTCCGATGTAATAGGTGTTGTGTAATTTGATTGATTATAGTAAAAGTGATTCTAAGTGAAAGTGGTTCTGTGATAATCAGTTAATCTGAATGACTTTTCAAATAGTGTGGTCTTCTATGATGTCAAACAGACACACAAAGACATCAATAATCAGCATATGAACCTCAACAATGGTTACCATAAAAAAAAAATGCTGCAGAGCATGCTGGGAGCCATGGATGAGTTTTGTAATACAATAGTACCCAGCATGCATTGCAGCATGTTTTTTTTCGTCACCATTGTAGAGGTTCATATTCTGATTATTAATGTCTGTGTTTGACCAACTACTGGCATAGAAGAAAAATGTATGTGTACAAAATGTTTATGAAGTAATTTTTATATTAACTGAATCTTAGTGTAATTTTTACTAGGTCCACTTCTACTAATTGCACATTTATTTCATCAGAGATTAGACTCTGTACGGATCAATAATTGTGAATAATAATGAATAACTATCATAACCTATATAAAGTATAACAACCTACACCTAGGTACAGGTTAACACCTGATGGCATTTCTTCTGGGCTTTTGAGTTACAACAAATGTGTTTTAGAAACACACGGTTATAACAGCCAGAGAAAACACAAAGACAGAAGTCAAGGGTCAAGAGCCCAACTAAAGCAAACACTGATCTCTAACATGGTTACTTCAAATGAAACAATAAATCAACATCTAAACCTTAGTTCATTCTCAATAAGATCTTCTGTAGACGTCTGACAGAAATAAAGTCAGTCTGGTTATTAATAAGTGGAGCTGGTGATGCTGTTTGTGGGGTTGTTTAATCAGATCTTGAGAGATTTCATGTATTTTATTTCAGTTGATTTCATCTAAGGCTGTGTCTGAAGTCAGTTGTAGTAGTTCTTGTGTTTCTCTTTTCTTCAGTGATTCTGTTTGTTAACAGCAGCTGTTCATCACTAATTCTCTATCAGCACTCAGTTAATCACTTAATTACTTAATTGCAATGTACATCTTCTTTCAGTGAACTCAACTGAATTAAGTTCAGAGTACTCATAACTGTTAGTTTTTTCAACTTAAACGGTTTAAGGCAATCGGTTTCCTCAAACGGTTTGAGTTAACATAACTTAAGGATATCTGTTTACTCAAACCGTTTGAGTTAAGTTTACTTGTCGGGTTTTAAAGTCAAGGCAATCGGTTTACTCAAATGATTTGAGTTAAGTTAACTTGTCGGGTTTTACAGTGTAGACGTGCCAGGCTATATCTGCAGCTAAACTGAATAAAAGCAGAATGAACTGATGAAACTAAAAAAAAAACACAAACAATTTATGAATGATGCAGTGCTAATTGACATTTATTACAGTACAGAAACTATAAAGTATATTTTCTACCTTATTCTGTGTAGAAAATTTAAATAATTGCTAATTAAATGTAGCCTAGTATATAAAACAATCATAAAATTGCCATTAGGAAAAAAATATCGATTACAAATGATTGATTATTGTCCAGCAGTGTATTTGATTTATTACAGCTAATTAAGAGTAATTAAAAAAGAAGATAATTCCTTGTAAAAAAAAAAAATAATAATAATAATAATTTAGTAGAAGCATTTAAATAATCCCATGAATGCACTTAAAGAATGCAGAATCGAATCGTTATAATCGAATCGAATCGATTTAATTGTGAATCGAATCGAATTGAATCGTTCTAAATTTGCAAAAATCGTTCTTGAATCGAATCAAAAACCTATGAATCGTAATCGAATCGAATTGCTGCCTTGCCAAAGATTCACAGCCCTAGTATATATATATATATATATATATATATATATATATATATATATATATATATTTACCATAAAATCTCATTATATTTGTTCCAAATTATTGTTCATGTTCATGATGACTTGGAAGATTACTGATCTTAAATTCACAACCCGTACCTGGTGCCCCCCCCCCCCAATCCTACGCCCCTGATTGTGGGTGATTAAAGAAAGTGAAAAATAAACGAAGGCTGCCTTACAAAGATCATCCTATCTGAGGGAACTATTAAAGAAAATATTTTGATATATTTCAAACATTATTCTTCATATAACTACATAATAATTAAATTAGTTTGTTACCAACATACACAGCATTACTTTACAAATAATAACTGTAATGAAATAAAAAAAGTATTACATATTTGATATCTTTAAAAAAATACATTGTCAAATGTCAAAATACTGATACAGTCTCAGAAATTCTGCTGAGTTTGTAATGTTTAGTGCTAATAATTTTGCAAATAGCATCATTGTGTCGGCCCAGATCCGGCCCACGTCTGGCACCCGTGGAAAGATGATCTGGCCCACATGCAGCGTGGAATGATGGCACTTGGGCGGACCGCTCCTGTTTGCCAGATTTGAGCCACAAGCAGGCCATAGCAATGCCACATGTCAGCCAAGAGTAAAGAAATTAACTAGAACTGGACCTTATCTGAGCCACAAAATCTGTTTATATATTAAATATGTAGTAATTTCAGCCTCAATAAGCCTGTTAACAAGCAGAATCACTGAAGGAAAGAAGAGAACAGAAACAAAAGAACTACAACTGACTTCAGCCACAACCTTAGATGAAATCAATTGAAGATAAAAGAAGACATTAAATCCCTCAAGATCTCATCAGAGCAGGATTAAACAATTCCACAAACAGCTTTATCAGCTTCACTTATTACTAACCAGACTGAATTTATTTCTGTTACACATCTACAAAAGTTTTTATTGAGAATTAACAGAGGTTTAACTCTAATGTGTGTCACACATAACCAGTGATTAGTGTTACCTGTCGTAACTGTGTGCGCGTGTATAAACTCAGTCATTTGTTGATAGTTACTCCATTAAAAAATAATCAGCACTTAACTTGAACTTCATTACCAAATTTGTTTAGAGCCTAATCACTGATTGGTTTAATGCTTGATTTGGTTAATCACCTGAAATACAAAGCTTGACCCAATAATTATATGATTCATTTGAAAGACTAGTAAAAATAAATTGGACTGAAACATTTTAAACTGCATTATCGTACACACTTCAATTATCAATGAGTAAATCTCAACAATGGTGACAATCAACATATTCAGTAAAAAAAAAAGATAATCTGTGAACGTCACATAAATGCTAGTAAAAGTAACAACAAAAATTGCAAAACAAAAGCAAATAGTAAGAATTAAAAACCAAGACAGTTCAGGTGTATAATTTATTCATGCAGTATGCTGGGAGCCATGGATGAGTTTTGATTGGTGCTCCCAAAATGCACTAAAACATGGAGCTGTATGTTGATCATCACCATTGTTGAGATTCATATGCTGATTCTTGAAGTCTGTTTAATAAAGAAAACTGAAATCTTAGTTCAGAATAAGTTGCAAGAGTTTTTCAGATTAATCTCAAGGCTGTCAGTTATACAAGTAATTTTATGCTGAAAAAGTCTTTACTGATCCATAGACAACACCTATTTTTTTTCTAGGTCTTTTCTTTTAATTCCAGTGTTTAAAGTCAAGTGTCAAGAGCTCAAATTAAACGAAAACTGATCTCGATAATGGTAACTTTATAACAAAACTAAAACATCACAATCTAAAGTCAATCTTGTTAGTAATGTGTGAAGCTGGTGATGTTGTTTGTGGAGTTGTTTAATCATCCTCTGCTGAGCTCTGGAGAGATTTAATGTCTTCTTTTATCATATGTTGATTTCATCTATGGCTGTGGCTAAAGTCAGTAGTAGTTCTTGTATATCTGCTCATATTTGTTTCTGTTCTTGTTTCTCTGTTTCAGTGATTCAGTTTGTTAACAACAATTGTTCTTCAATAATGCTCAATCATCACTCAATTACTAAACTAATTATCTCATTAACTTTAACACTGCTTATGTTACTTTAAAATTCTGAGTGTGGAGTATATAAACACTGGGAGTGTTAATTTAACACTGGGGGTTTTACTGTGTAGTTAACCAAGATCCCTTCCCACCAGGATGATCTGTTCTTAAATTTGTTAGTAAATCTCTGTTTGACGTTATGATGATCATGTAATTTGCATTGAAAAATCTGTACTAATATGCAAAATAGAAGCATTTTCATTCTCTTTTGAATGCCACTATAAATCCTATAGAAAAGATAAAATGCAAATAAAGAATTATATTTATGTAATTTGTTAAGATTATGTAAGCAACGATGCGAGTGGATGATCATATGTGAAAGTGACAGTATTGCTATTTATTTTCGGGTGATGCATGAATTTATACAATGTGAATGCACTCTAAGTGGCTTTGGCAAATGCATTCATGTAAATGTTTGCTGCTTTTCCAAAGAAATGAGTTAATGGTAACATTCAGATGAAGAACTCATCTACTTGTGCATGTTGATGTTGACTGTGACATTGTGAAGCTTGTGTCTCTGCTATGACGCTCCTTGTGTTTTCATCAGTGGTCCACCGAGGCTCATCCAGGACGTGTTTCAGGTCTCTAGACAGAGTCAGCAGAGCAGACACTCCTAAAGCAGCCTGCGGCTTCACAGCACAACCTGTGTCCACATTCATCTCTGGCTCTTCCTCTTCCAGCCG
Organism: Carassius carassius; assembly: GCF_963082965.1. NCBI lineage: Eukaryota > Metazoa > Chordata > Actinopteri > Cypriniformes > Cyprinidae > Carassius > Carassius carassius. The sequence continues at coordinate 25,298,628 of NC_081795.1, read as the reverse complement.
GAGGTGGGATAGGGAGGTTTCTGAGGTTATCATGGGCTCGTACCAGTTCATCGACAGGCCTGCGGGGCTGCTGCGCTGGGACGAGTAACAGGAGCTTCCTGGAGGAGAGCTTCGGGTGCTATCTGACCCAGCACACTCCCTGCCACATGTGCCTGACCTCATACTGTGGGCACAGCGGTCCTCAACGTGCTCCTTCAGATGGGACTTCCTCCTGCAGGGAGAGGTGGAAGGAGGTCTGCCAGCTGCACAGCTCCTCAGGAGCATCCTGGGACAGCTCAGATGAAACGCAGACCTCAGGAAGCCTTGGGCTTGTGCTGGAGCTTTAACCTGTGGAGAAAACCACACTTTATAGACATTCTGAACTCTATTGGTGTTAGACAACACGTTTCAGGACCTACTCATTGTCGAAATCATACTCTAGATTTAATACTGTCACATGGAATTGGTTGATAGTGTTGAAATTATTCAGCCAAGTGATGATATCTCAGATCATTATTTAGTTCTGTGCAAACTTCATATAGCCAAAATTGTAAATTCTACTTCTTGTTACAAGTATGGAAGAACCATCACTTCTACCACAAAAGACTGCTTTATAAGTTACCTTCCTGATGTATCCAAATTCCTTAGCATATCCAAAACATCAGAACAACTTGATGATGTAACAGAAACTATGGACTCTCTCTTTTTTAGCAATTTAAATAAAGTTGCTCCTTTACGCTTAAGGAAGGTTAAGGAAAACAGTTTGACACCATGGTATAATGAGCATACTCGCACCCTAAAGAGAGCAGCCCGAAAAATGGAGCGCAGCTGGAGGAAAACCAAAATAGAGGTATTTCGTACTGCTTGGCGGGAAAGTAACCTATCCTACAGAAAAGCATTAAAAACTGCTAGATCCGATTACTTTTCTTCTCTTTTAGAAGAAAACAAACATAACCCCAGGTATTTATTCAATACAGTGGCTAAACTAACGAAAAATAAAGCCTCAACAAGTGTTGACTTTTCCCAACTCCACAGCAGTAATGACTTTATGAACTTCTTTACTTCTAAAATTGATACTATTAGAGATAAAATTGCAACCATTCAGCCGTCAGCTACAGTATCACATCAGACAGTGCACTATAGATCCCCTGAGGAACAGTTCCACTCATTCTCTACTATAGGAGAGGAAGAATTGTATAAACTTGTTAAATCATCTAAACCAACAACATGTATGTTAGACCCTATACCATCTAAGCTCCTAAAAGAGGTGCTTCTAGAAGTCATAGATCCTCTTCTGACTATTATTAATTCCTCATTGTCATTAGGATATGTCCCCAAAACCTTCAAACTGGCTGTTATTAAGCCTCTCATCAAAAAACCACAACTTGACCCCAAAGAAATAGTAAATTATAGACCAATCTCGAATCTCCCTTTTCTGTCCAAGATAGTAAAAAAGGTGGTATCCTCACAATTATATCCCTTCTTAGAGAAAAATGGTATATGTGAGGATTTCCAGTCAGGATTTAGACCGTATCATAGTACTGAGACTGCTCTCTTTAGAGTTACAAATGATCTGCTCTTATCATCTGATCGTGGGAGTATGTATCTCTCTATTAGTTTTATTGGATCTTAGTGCTGCGTTTGACACAATTGACCACAACATTCTTTCGCATAGACATGAATACTTTGTTGGAATCAGTGGAAGTGCATTAACATGGTTTAAATCGTACTTATATGACCGCCATCAGTTCGTAGCAGTGAATGAAGATGTATCATATCGATCACAAGTGCAGTATGGAGTACCTCAAGGCTCAGTACTAGGGCCGCTACTCTTCACGCTTTATATGTTACCCTTGGGAGATATCAACAGGAAACATGGTGATAGCTTTCACTGTTATGCTGATGATACTCAGCTCTATATTTCTTTGCGGCCCGGTGAAACACACCAATTTGAAAAACTAATGGACTGCATTGTCGATATAAAAAACTGCATGACGAGTAATTTCTTACTGCTAACTTCTGATAAAACAGAGGTGTTAATTATAGAACCTAAAACATTTTTCCATCTCAAAAATATATCTAAATTACGGCCTATGCTCTCAATGTCAAATGCAGAAATGTTAATCCATGCATTTATGACCTCAAGGTTAGATTATTGTAATGCTTTATTGGGTGGTTGTTCTGCATGCTTAGTAAACAAACTACAGCTAGTCCAAAATGCAGCAGCAAGAGTTCTTACTAGCACCAGGAAGTATGACCATATTAGCCCGGTCCTGTCAACACTGCACTGGCTCCCTATCAAACATTGTATAGATTGTAAAATATTGCTTATTACTTACAAAGCCCTGAATGGTTTAGCACCTCAGTATTTGAATGAGCTCTTTTTACATTATAATCCTCTACATCCGCTACTTTCTCAAAACTCTGGCAAATTGATAATATCTAGAATATCAAAATCAACTCTGGGCGGCAGATCCTTTGCCTATTTGGCGCCTAAACTCTGGAATAACCTACCTAACATTGTTCGGGAGGCAGACACACTCTTGCAGTTTAAATCTAGATTAAAGACCCATCTGTTTAATTTGGCTTACACATAACATACTAATATGCTTTTAATATCCAAATCCGTTAAAGGATTTTTAGGTTGCATTAATTAGGTAATCCAGAACCGGAAACAATTCCCATAACATAATGTACTTGCTACATCATTAGAAGAATGGCGTCTACGCTTATATTTGTCTGTTTCTCTCTTATTCCGAGGTCACCGTAGCCACCAGATCCAGTCTGTATTCAGATCAGAGGGTCACTGCAGTCACCCGGATCCAGTACGTATCCAGACCAGATGGTGGATCAGCACCTAGAAAGGACCTCTATTGCCCTGAAAGACAGCGGAGACCAGGACAACTAGAGCCCCAGATACAGATCCCCTGTAAAGACCTTGTCTCAGAGGACCACCAGGACAAGACCACAGGAAACAGATGATTCTTCTGCACAATCTGACTTTGCTCTAGCCTGGAATTGAACTGCTGGTTTCGTCTGGTGAGAGGAGAACTGGCCCCCCAACTGAGCCTGGTTTCTCCCAAGGTTTTTTTCTCCATTCTGTCACCGATGGAGTTTCGGTTCCTTGCCGCTGTCGCCTCTGGCTTGCTTAGTTGGGGTCACTTCATCTACAGCTATATAGTTGACTTGATTGCAAATAAATGCACAGACACTATTTAACTGAACAGAGATAACATCACTGAATTCAATGATGAACTGCCTTTAACTATCATTTTGCATTATTGGCACACTGTTTTCCTAATGAATGTTGTTCAGTTGCTTTGACGCAATGTATTTTGTTTAAAGCGCTATATAAATAAAGGTGACTTGACTTGACTTGACAACTATAAAAAAACAGTATCAATGGAGCGCCAATATTACGAATCACCAAGGCAACAGTTCCCGCCAAAAAGGCGTCTGCATACTTCAGACTCGATACAAATGTAATTCTTATAACTGTTATAATATCACAGGTGAAAACTGGCAGAACGTTAGATTAATGAACTAATAACTAATAATTGTATGGTATCTCATGGGCAAAACATATATATAAAACAATAATATTAATAATAATATTTTAAGTGCATTTTTATTATTTTACAAATTATCTGCCAATAGAGTAAGAAAAATATGGCAGTGGCTATTTACACTAAGTGGAATTAACATACTTTCTTAGCGATAGATCCTATATACAGTAGGTTAAGTGCAAGTAGCTCTAGATGCTATTTACAGAAAAAATATACAGTGAAAATCGTGATATATTCTATTTACCATGTAAAGGTAGCAGTTCTTTGTAACAGACTAAGTGTAAATAATAATTAGATGCTAGTTATACTTTATACTGGCAGATACATACTAGCCCAATTTGCACCTCAGTATTATTATACATTAACATGATGCAATAATAACAGATTGTAAATGATTATATTTATTACAAATATAAATAGTTGCATCATTATTAAACACTTGTTAGGCACTTTACTTCCATTTTTAGAACATTTTGTTCATTTTTATTGAAAATAAATTCTAATGTGACTAATGGGGAAAGTGAGAAGAACGAGCTTGGCAAAAGCCGGACTCTAACCTAATCAATCGCTTTACAAGCTAGTTTTCCGTTCCCTAAACATTACTGCCTGCACCATTGAAGTCGTTATTCACATGTGTGGTATTTAACCTTATGTATCGATGGAGGGCAGAGCTACAGTAGATTTGCACTTAGTAATAGACACTCAGAATAATCTTGTTTTCCATTTGCATTAAGATTATTTTTATTACCACACTGGCATATAATTTTACTTAAGTAAAATGCAATTAATTTAGATCCCCCAGGAAACAAGACTAAGTATCTTATATCATTTTCTTTTATACAACCCGAATTCCGGAAAAGTTGGGACGTTTTTTAAATTTTAATAAAATGAAAACTAAAAGACTTTCAAATCACATGAGCCAATATTTTATTCACAATAGAACATAGATAACAGCAAATGTTTAAACTGAGCAAGTTTACAATTTTATGCACAAAATGAGCTCATTTCAATTTTGATTTCTGCTACAGGTCTCAAAATAGTTGGGACAGGGCATGTTTACCATGGTATAGCATCTCCTTTTCTTTTCAAAACAGTTTGAAGACGTCTGGGCATTGAGGCTATGTGTTGCTGAAATTTTGCTGTTGGAATTTGGTCCCATTCTTGCCTTATATAGATTTCCAGCTGCTGAAGAGTTCGTGGTCGTCTTTGACGTATTTTTCGTTTAATGATGCGCCAAATGTTCTCTATAGGTGAAAGATCTGGACTGCAGGCAGGCCAGGTTAGCACCCGGACTCTTCTACGATGAAGCCATGCTGTTGTTATAGCTGCAGTATGTGGTTTTGCATTGTCCTGCTGAAATAAACAAGGCCTTCCCTGAAATAGACGTTGTTTGGAGGGAAGCATATGTTGCTCTAAAACCTTTATATACCTTTCAGCATTCACAGAGCCTTCCAAAACATGCAAGCTGCCCATACCGTATGCACTTATGCACCCCCATACCATCAGAGATGCTGGCTTTTGAACTGAACGCTGATAACATGCTGGAAGGTCTCCCTCCTCTTTAGCCCGGAGGACACGGCATCCGTGATTTCCAACAAGAATGTCAAATTTGGACTCGTCTGACCATAAAACACTATTCCACTTTGAAATAGTCCATTTTAAATGAGCCTTGGCCCACAGGACACGACGGCGCTTCTGGACCATGTTCACATATGGCTTCCTTTTTGCATGATAGAGCTTTAGTTGGCATCTGCTGATGGCACGGTGGATTGTGTTTACCGACAGTGGTTTCTGAAAGTATTCCTGGGCCCATTTAGTAATGTCATTGACACAATCATGCCGATGAGTGATGCAGTGTCGTCTGAGAGCCCGAAGACCACGGGCATCCAATAAAGGTCTCCGGCCTTGTCCCTTACGCACAGAGATTTCTCCAGTTTCTCTGAATCTTTTGATGATGTTATGCACTGTAGATGATGAGATTTGCAAAGCCTTTGCAATTTGACGTTGAGGAACATTGTTTTTAAAGTTTTCCACAAATTTTTTACGCAGTCTTTCACAGATTGGAGAGCCTCTGCCCATCTTTACTTCTGAGAGACTCTGCTTCTCTAAGACAAAGCTTTTATAGCTAATCATGTTACAGACCTGATATCAATTAACTTAATTAATCACTAGATGGGAGTCACTGGGAGAACCCAGCTGAATCTTTTCAAAACTGCTTGCTTTTTTAGCCATTTGTTGCCCCCGTGCCAACTTTTTTGAGACCTGTAGCAGGCATTAAATTTTAAATGAGCTAATTAAGTGGATAAAAGTGTAAAATTTCTCAGTTTAAACATTTGCTACGTTATCTATGTTCTATTGTGAATAAAATATTGGCTCATGTGATTTGTAATTCCTTTAGTTTTCATTTTATTAAAATTTAAAAAACGTCCCAACTTTTCCGGAATTCTGGTTGTAGAAAATCAATCTTTATTTTATAATTTTTTTATATTTGTACTTGGGGAAAAAAGTAAGAAGAGCATGTTTCCAGCGTGCATCAATGAAGTGTTTAAAAAGGGGGAGGAGACCAAAAGAAACTCTGGATTTACAGAAGAAAACCTGCTCCTGACCAGGTTAGGTTCATAGAGTAAGTGACCATGGTGACTGACTCTGAGTATAAGTTAGCTTTCGTTCAGAAACAGGCTTGACTTACCCTGCTTTCTCGGGTTTGACAAACCTCCCATTCTGAAAGAGAAAACCTAGAGTTTCCCTCATTTCAGGGTTAACATACTCAGAGTTTTCACTTAACCTCGGGCCCCAGATCTACAAGTAACTCAATCAAAACTCACTTTCAGATGCCTCAAAGTGAAAGTGAAAAAGTGAAAGTCATGATATTTGTCAAGTATGGTAACCCATACTCAGAGTTGGTGCTCTGCATTTAACCCATCCAAGTGCACATACACAGCAGTGAGACATGAAAACACCATGAACATACACCCGGAGCAGTGAGCAGCTAAATATAAACCTGATTCCAAAATAGTTGGGACACTGTACAAATTGTGAGTAAAAAATGAATGCAAAATTTTACAAGTCTCATAAACTTATATTTTATTCACATTAGAATATAGATGACATATTAAATGTTGAAAGTGAGACATTTTGAAATGTCTTGCCAAATATTGGTTCATTTTGGATTTCACGAGACCTACACATTCCAAATATGTTGGGACGTGTAGCAATAACCCAGCAGGCACAGGATGTAGACTCCAATGTCGGTTAGACGTTGGATTTTGGTTGAAAATGAAAATCTGGTTGACGTCTAAATCCAACGACTGTTTGACGTCAAGCTCCAACATTGGGCAAATGCTGAATTTTGGCTGGAATAAACACCCCACAAAAATAACAGTACACGTATTACCATCTTCACTTATTACTAACCAGTTTGACTTTATTTCTGTCAGACATCTACAGAAGCTCTTTTTGAGAATTAACAGAGGTTTCGATTTTGATGTTTTATTTGAAAATGTTTGGTCACCATTATTGTGATCAGTGTTTGCTTTAGTTGGGTAGTTTGACTCTTGGATTACTAAATTTATGGTTCTTGTAATAGTGTTTACTAAAGAGGCCAGAAAAGTTAAATGTTCATATAAGGAACAGCTGGAGGACCAATTGGCAACATGATTGGGTATAAAAAGAGCCTCTCAGAGTGGCAGTGTCTCTCAGAAATCAAGATGGACAGAGGATCACCAATTCCCCCAATGCTGTGGTGAAAAATAGTGGAGCAATATCAGAAAGTAGTTTCTCAGAGAAAAATTGCAAAGCGTTTGAAGTTATCATCATCTACAGTGCATAATATCATCCAAAGATTCAGAGAATCTGGAACAATCTCTGTGCGTAAGGGTCAAGGCCAGAAAACCTTGAAAAAACGTGAAAACCTTGAAAAAAAATCTTTGGGACCTTAGACGGCACTGCATCACATACAGGAATGCTACTGTAATGGAAATCGTCTCCGGTTACTCACGTAACCGTAGTTCCCTGAGAGGAGGGAACGAGACATTACGTATGGGGAAATCCATTTCCTGATTGAATAACTCTTTTGCTTGCAAATAGCCAATGGCGCCCTCGCCCTCACCTGATTGGCTGGCAGTCATCAATATAGGTGACGGAGGGCGCCAAAAACCTCAGAATCTTCGACTGAACGAGAGTTATGAGGCTGGAAGGTTTTCCACACGGCAGGTTACGTAATGTCTCGTTCCCTCCTCTCAGGGAACTAAGGTTACGTGAGCAACCGGAGACGTTCCCTTATCGAGTCGGTCTCTCGACATTACGTATGGGGAACAATAAAACCCCCGCCATGTGGGAAATACTGTCCGGCCCAGCTCGCATCGAGCCACAGAAGAGCATAAGCACTAGTTCTTACAGCGCATTAGCTCTAGGTCGGGTACCGGACCTGGTTGAAACCCCTTTTGGCACAGAGCCAAATCAGCTCTTACACCATCGTAACCCAGTGCACCCAAATAAGCAACACTGGTGTGATATGGGGAAAATGCAGCAATATGTTGGTGCTTGGGAATACACTGCCGGCTTATAATGCGGGCATAATAAAGGTGCCACACTAGATGATAGTGAATGAATACCTTAACCGCAGCTATTACTAAAATAACTGACGCTGTCTATATGACCTGGTCGAAACCATGGCTAGTGCACGCGCCAGGCAAGGCGTGCCATAACCTTCATGCAATGACTGCTCAACTCCCTCCTCCTGCACTGACAGCACATGTGATGCGAACGAGGGAATGTCCAAATTATAGAATCTCGCAAACGTGTTGCGAGACGACCAGCCCGCTGTGAAACAAATGTCCTGAATAGACATGCCTTTTGCCCAACTCCATGACGACGCCAAACTCCTTGTGGAGTGGGCGTGTACTCCGATTGGGCAGGCGGTTCCCCGGGAAGCATAAGCTAGTCGCACAGCCTCCACTATCCAGTGTGATAGCCTCTGCTTCGACAGCGCGCTGCCCTACTTGGCACCCGCGTAGCAGACGAAAAGCCGGTCTGAAGTTCGAAACTGGCTAGTTCTGTTCACATAAGCACGTAGGGCATGCACGGGGCACAAAGCGCACTTCTGAGACACTGAATTATTGTCCTCCTCGGGGCAAAATGCTTGAATTGTAACTATCTGAGCTCTGAACGGCGTTGAGAGTACTGACCATACAATCGTCCGGTCCAAACTGCATACACGCGCTGTTCACTGACAGGGCATGCAAGTCTCCCACAAGTCTTGTTTCCCGCAAGCTAGCGCGAGCAGTAGCGCCGTCTTAAATGAGAGCACTTTAAGGTCGCTAGACTCGGCTGGTTCAAAAGGTGGGTCGGACAGCGCACTAAGCACTAACGACAGGTCCCAGACCGACATCTGACGAAGGCGGGGTGGATTAAGCCGCCTAGCTCCCCGAAGAAAACTTGTTATCAGCGGGTGCCTCCCCACTGAATGGCCGTCTAGCAAGTCATGAAAAACGGCGATAGCGGCCACGTAGACTTTCACTGTAGATGGGGTACTGCCAGCATCCAGACGTTCCTGTAGGAAGGTCAGAATAATGGAGATATCGCAACTGCTGGGGTCCTCATTTTTGTCAACACACCAGTTAGCAAATACTTTCCACTTCAGAGTCTATAAACGCCTCGTGGAAGGGGCTCTAGCCTCTGCTATTGTCTGCAGCACTCGCTGATATACTCCAAGCTGATCTGCCACACATGCAGGTTCCAAAGCTCTGGGTTGGGGTGCCATATGGTGCCCCTCGCCTGGGACAAGAGGTCCCTTCTCGGCGGGATCCGCCACGGGGGAAGCCGCGACATGTCCACCAGTTCCGGGAACCACGGCTGGTTGGGCCATTTGGGTGCTACCAGGATCAACTCACATCTCTCCTCCCTGATCTTTTGCAGCACCAGCGGCATTAACTTGACTGGGGGAAAACCATACTTCCGTCCCTTGGGCCAGCGGCTCGACAGCGCGTCTCCCCCCAGGGGGGATGCTGTCAGCAAGAAATACAGAGAGCAGTGGGCGTTCTATTGCGACGCAAAGAGGTCGATCTCCGCTTTGCCAAACAGATTCCAGATCATATTTATCGTTTGTGGATGGACCCTCCATTCTCCGTGTACAATGCCGTCCCTGGACAGCATGTCGGCGCCGCAATTCAAACTGCCCGATACGTGCACTGCTCGAATCGACAGAAGTACCCTGTCCATCCATAACAGCAGCTGTCTCGCTAATCCCTGCAGGGATCGTAAACGTAAACCTCCCTGGCGATTGATGTACGCCACCACCGCCGTGTTGTCCATTCTGATGAGAACATGACGGTGTTTCACAAACGGAAGGAAACTCTGCAGCGCTAGATGAACCGCTTCCATCTCCAAGCAGTTTATGTGCCAGCGCGTCTGGTCCCCTGTCCACGTACCGAATGCTGGTCTGCCATCGCATAGGGCTCCCCAGCCTGATAGTGAAGCATCCGTGGTGACCACTACACGTCTGACCACTCTGCCCATAGCAGCACCCTGCTCGAATATGGTCGTGCCGAACCAAGGCGCCAGAGTCTCGAGACATGAACGCGTTATGATAAGGCGTTCCGTTCCCGCTCTCCACACCCGCGGCTTCACTCGGCTCTGTAACCAGTGTTGAAGCGGTCTCATGTGCAACAAGCCCAGTCTGCAGACGGAGGCTGCGGCCGCCATCAGACTGAGCAGCCTCTGAAATGTTCTTAAGGGGATAGCTCTGCCTTGAACGAAGAGGGCTAGTGTATTGTGAATCGACTGGATTCTCGGCTCTGACAGCTTTGCGATCATAGTGCGCGAGTCCAGTATCATACCCAGGAATGTGATATATTGGCGCGGCTGCAGCGTGCTCTTCTGAATGTTCACAGACAGCCCCAAATCTGTCAGATGGGCGAGGAGTCTGTGTTTGTGTTCCTCGAGAGTGCTTCTCGACCGTGCGATGACTAACCAGTCGTCGAGATAGTTCAGTATGCGCATTCCACTGAGCTTCAGGGGAGCGAGCACTGTATTCATGCACATTGTAAATACGCGGGGAGCCAAAGCGAGCCCAAGCTGCAACACTTTGAACTGGTACGCCACCCCCTCGAATGCAAAACTCAGGAAGCGCCTGTGATGTGGGGCTATCTGGATGTGGAAGTATGCATCCTTTAGATCCACTGCAATGAAGTTATCGTCGGGCTGAATGTGCACGAGGATCTGCTTCACAGTTATCATCTTGAACGTGCGTTTCGCGAGCGCTTTGTTCAGTAATCTCAGGTCTAAGATGGGGCGCGTACCTCCGTCCTTTTTCGGAACTAGAAAATAACGGCTGTAGAACCCTGAATTTCTCCGTTCCTTGGGCACTATATCTACTGCTTGTTTGGCCAGGAGAGAGGATATTTCTGCTCGTAGCAGCGGGGCGCTCTGTTCTGATACTTCTGTCATAATCACACCGCCGAAGCGGGGTAGTCTGCGAGTGTACTGGAGCGTATAGCCGCGTTTTATCGTGTTGATCACCCAATAAGATGCCGCGGGAAGCATTGACCGCTATATGAATGGCAGGTGACTCGTCCACGGCTTCTTGCACGGGAGCATACAAAGCCACCTCCTCGGGTTCCCTGAGCTTCCGCTTTGTGAAACGTCTCTCGGGGAGAGGCTTCGCGTATGTAGCGGGTAATAGTAGAGGGGGGAAGAAAGCTCTTTTGCTGAGGCATGTAATGCATGTTTATTGAAACAGAACACAGCGGTTTCATTATCACAACATTCACATCATTGACGAACTCTGGGCGGGAACACGCACTCTTCGCTGCGGGTCCGACGAACACGTCCCGCGCTCTCTTCCCCCTGGCACGAGCATAAGGAACGCTGCTCCTTCTTGCCCGCCGGGCGCCCTTGGCTGCTAGAGGCCGGTTTAGCACCAAAACGGGGCTTCCTGGGCTGCCTCTGGCGGAACGGTGGCTCTGGCTCACGACGCTCTACCGCGCTCGGGAACGCGCGCCTGGTATATCTCGCCGGGCACTGCGCTGAAGAAGACCTGGACCTCGCTGCAGGGGGGCTTGAGACCGTTTCGGCAGGAGATGAGGCATCATCTTAGACTGCTTGACGGTCTCGGCGACAGAGATTCCACCGCGACACCGAAAAGACCGGTGGGGCTCACCGGTGCATCTAGGAACTGCCTCTTTTCGGCATTGCGCATGCCAGACAGCGTCAGCCACAGATGGCAATGCAGGACCACAAGGCTGCTCATATTGCGGCCGATTCCCTGCGCGACCTTCTTCGACACCGCGAGAGCTAGATCCGCCGCCGTGCGCAGCTTCCTGAGCGACTCTGGGTCCGGGCTTCCCTCGTCCAGGGACCCCAGGAGCCGAGTTTGGAAGACCTGCAGGATTGCATCTGGACTAAAGAGGACAAGGGCAACCCAAGTTGTTATCAGCGCTCAGTTAAGAAGCCTGCATCTCTGATGGTATGGGGTTGCATGAGTGCATTTGGCATGGGCAGCTTACACATCTGGAAAGGCACCATCAATGCTGAAAGGTATATCCAAGCTCTAAAACAACATATGCTCCCATCCAGACGTCGTTTCAGGGAAGACCTTGCATTTTCCAACAAGACAATGCCAGACCACATACTGCATCAATTACAACATCATGGCTTCGTAGAAGAAGTATCCGGGTACTGAAATGGCCAGCTTGCAGTCAAGATCTTTCACCCATAGAAAACATTTGGCGCATCATAAAGAAGAAGATGCGACAAAGAAGACCTAAGACAATTGAGCAACTGGAAGCCTGTATTAGACAAGAATGGGACAACATTCCTATTCCTAATCTTGAGAAACGTGTCTCCTCAGTCCCCAGACGTTTGCAGACTGTTATTAAAAGAAGAGGGGATGACACACAGTGGTAAACATGGCCTTGTCCCAACTTTTTTGAGATGTGTTGATGCCATAAAATGTAATACATTTTCTCAGTATAAACATTTGATATGTCATCTATGTTGTATTCTGAATAAAATACTGACATTTAAAAACTTCTACATCATTGCATTCTGTTTTTATTCACAATTTGTAAGGTGTCCCAACTTTTTTGGAATCGGGTTTGTATAATTGTGAAGGTCACCCACAAGACCCTATTTGCAACCTTTACACATTCTTTTAATCATTATTAAATTGTTTAAAACAAAAGGTTTCCTTTAAAAATAAATTGCTGTTGGAGTTGAAGGGGAAGGCCTAAAAATATTTCAAAGCAAATCAATTTCATTAGCATTGAAATGTGATCATTAATTTTAAAATAAATGCATGTACAAAATCTAAAAAGATGTTTTCTATTACTGTAGATCAGTGGTTCCCTTTCAAATGGTTTTTCCCAGTGCATCACTGAAGCTTATGGGGGAAACTCCTGTTTACTCTGATACTGAAGCCTGGTTTGTTAATGTTTGCATAACTGCACAACCAATGGCACTTCCACCCGCCAAAAGGTGTGAAGCCGACTGCTATATAAGTCTGCTCTGAGCCCCATTTCATCAGAATTTTTCTCCTTCAGTGCTGAAGATCATCTCCTCGCTGACTCTGCAAGAAGAAGAAGAAGAGGAAGAAAGAAGCTCAGTCTGCTGCTCGTTGCCGTGAGAAGAAGCCCTGGCAGTGGAAGAAGCCAGAAGCCTTCCCCGTGTGGTTATTCGGTGCCTATTAAAGCAAATTTCCAGCGACGTTGTTGTAAATGTAGCACCACAAATGTGGCATTCATAAGGAACCCCTGTATGATGCAGATGGGCACAGTGAGTGTGTCACCTGTCTGGACATCTCCCACGCAGAGGCTGCGCTCACCGGGACAGAATGTATGGGAAGCCAAACACACTTAAAGTAGGATGAAACAGTGCGGTATTAAAGTGTTCGAGCAGTGCTGACCGGTCATTGGCACGGCTCAATAGACCAAGTTGCGCGACTGACTCGACAGCGCAGAGAGGGTGTGTTTATCAGTGCCACCGAACTGACAGCATGGTGTGAACTAATCTCACCAACGGGGCGCTGATATAACTGATGGTGGTGGTGCTGGTAAACACTTCCTCTCTGTGCTGTCAAGTCAATCACGCAGCTCAGTCCATTGAGCCGTGCCAATGAATGGTCAGCACTGCATGAACACTTTAATATCTCGCTGTTTCATCCTATTGTCAGTGTGTTTGGCTTCCCATAGGAATGTTTTCACTGAGAGATTATGAGTCTCACCCTTCTTCCCTCATGGATATACTTCTTCGATGAAAGCAGTGCTCCCTGTTCTGCTCTTCTGTTTCCTCCCTCCCCTAGGAGGCAGAAACAGCGGGGCTTAAACACCTGGCTCAAGTGAACTCATGCTGGCACAGGTCCCTCATGCTTCACTCTCCCCGCAACTCCTCGATTCGCCTATGTGGGCTTCACACATGAGTATCAGCTCCCCTTGTCAGCTGCGAATGGTTTGATTTCTTTTGGAAATCCGAAAGAACCAGTTCATGTAAAAGAATCAGATTTCTCTGTTGTCTAAGGTTCTGGATGATGAAATGTTCAGTTTCCAGCACAGACCGATAATTTAGCTTTATAAAACCTCAATATATCGTCAGGATCCATGGGTAAAAATATGCAGCCCCTTTCCTACCTGCAGTTCATGAGGAACTCATCAGGACATGGCACACCCCCATAATCAACACGCGTTTATCCCTCTACCACTCTCACCACTATTGACATTGCTGAAGAACAAAGTTATAGCAAGCTCCCACTTTGGAAGAGACAGTCATTGCACAACTGTGCTCTCCATCAGTCCTGGGATTAAAAGCCCATGCAGCACACCGATCTAAGTTCAGCAGGAAAACCTCATTCCTAGCAAACAGGGCGTATTCAGTGCCTCTCAGGATGGCAGTGCACCAAATATTTCAGGCCAAACTTCTCTGCAACATGGACAAGTCATGCTGGAGTTCTGATGCCTTCAGAGAACAGTCCTCTGTGTGGTACTGGAACACCAATTTTGACTAAAAGATCAGGGATGCTGACAAGTTCGCCTCACTAGATTTGCCGGACTTTCTCAAGGAACTGTTTAGCCCTGCCATGGGGTTTGCCGAGCGCTTTACAGAAGTCATTACAGGTAACGCATCAGTTCCAGCTAAAGTCGCCAGAAGGCCCCATCCTCTCAGCAGACTGGCGAGCTGGCGCTGTCTCAGCCCCAGCCTAAACTTGAGCATGGGCTACAGTGCCACTGGATGGCAAAACGCTACCCCTTTCCAAAGCGTCAAGGTGCATGCCAGAAAGTGATGTTGAACCCTGAGCCTCAAGTACCTCAGATGATGCCAACTTGAATCAACATGCACAACTCCTAAAATGTCTATATTGTAATCATTGTGATCATTCTTGCAATAATTGCTTTCTTTAGCTTTTTTGTGCCTAAATGAATTACTTTGTAACTGTATGATTATATTGTCTTGAACTGTCTTGAATGTAGTTGCATGCATTTTCTGTAAATCTGCTTTGAAACAATGTGTATTGTGAAAAGCAGAATACAAATTAATTTGTGAACTGAATTCATCTGCCAATTGTCTGACGTTTTCAAAGAGAAAAAAAGTTTATTTTTCATACTACACTGATAGATATTTGTCTTGTTTTGAGCATAAACACTACATTTAAGGTAAATTTCCTAGACTTCATACCTTTATTTTGCATCTCAAATTTATCTTAATTTAAGGATGTTCAGATCTTTGTGGTGGCGAAAAAAATACAGAGGAAGATATATATATATATATTTTTTTTTTGCAATTTATGCAAAATTTAATGCCATGAATATAAATTTACTGTAAGACTCCCTGATCTTTTAGGGCTTTAATTTGTGGAAGACTTTTAAATACAATCTTAAAACCCGTATAAACTCTAGTATGACTGTACACTAAAAGGGCTTATTGAAACCAAAGCACATTTCCTATTACCTACCTGAAAGAGGATCTTGTTGCCATCCAGGTCTTCGGTGTGCCATCGGCTGGCGCTGATGGGCGAACAGGTGTTGGGCAGTAAGGGCACGAGCTGTCCGATCTCCCCCACCCTGAACTGCAGCACCATGGAGTAACACGGCTCCACTCGCACCCCAGGGGAGACCTGCTTGATGGCCAGCTGTAGGCTGAAGCCTGCTTCTGTGAGCAGTGTGAACCAGCAAAAGCCCGTCTTCTGCTCTTCTGCCCTCCTCTGTAGCACAGTCTCATATAAACGCACAGTGTCCTCAAAGTTATCATAGGTGCTGTGCAAAGTCACCCGCACAACCTCTTCTCCGTAGTGTACCGGCCGCACACCCCACACCGGCATCCCTGCACCCAGGCTGTAGAAGTCCCGGCTGGGCAGGAGATAAGGCTTCAGTTCTGTGCTGGATGGGGAGCTCACGTGAACGCCGGCCTCTCTGACACCGCAGCTCTCTGTATGTTGATACTGCCAGGGTGGACACTGCAGGAAGTCCAGTACTCTGAGAATGCGCTCCTCGCCGTAAGACTCATGTAAGAATATGGTGACGGCATGTGAGGGGTGGCCAGCTGAGGTGCACTGGTTAGCTCTGGTGTAGTCATGAAGAGGACAGGCCCGCTCAGACACGTGGAAGAGGCGCAGGCCGGGACGGACCCACTTCAGCAGGCGGTCCAGAGTGTGCTGGAGGAGCAGCGAGGTGCCGGGGTTGGTGAGCAGGTGCATGGTGAGCAGAAGGAGCTCCTGACCCGGGACAGCCGAGAGGTCAGCTGAACAAAAGGCAGAGCAAGCCACAGACAGAGCGGTGAGGAAAAATCAAATCACAGATGGCAAAACAAGCCTAACTGTTGATAATACATTTAATAAAGAAAATGGACTCACTGCTACTGCAGGACATTTTACTGCAGTCAGATCTAAAGAAAAGAAAAAGCACACTTATTATAATGAGTGTAATTCTGGTCAAATTTTATCAATCTATAAGCAAATAACAAAAAGTTTTTTTTTTATAAATAATAGAGAGAGGTATCCTTTAAAAATATTACACAGAATGTACCCTGCTAAGGAATGATTTGAATGTTTCAAATTAGAGATGAGATGATGTGGTTTTGCTATAGGATCTGTGATTTAGCTTTTCTTTTAATGTGTATATTAAAAAATATATATATTTTGGATGGAACTTTATTTCTAGGGTGTATGGAATTGTTAATTTTTATTTTAATATTCATTCTAAAATTGTTGTTTCTTTTTATTTTTCGTGGAAAATATCACACTGAAAGCTAAGCCAAATTGTGAAAAATTATATATATAGTTCAAAAACATGATGTCCCATTTTGCTGTCTGCATCAAATTTAATTTACTAAAGTGATTTTACATACATAGAAAGCATATTAAATGCAAGTTAAGTGTCTACTTGAATGTTTCAAATAACCTTTGTGAAAATAAAATGTCCAAATATGGGTCAAATCATGTTCTGTTAATGATTCAACAGTAATATTTATATAAAAATGAAATAACATACTTATTCTGACCTATATATATAAGTGATCATGTTAAATGGGTCAAACCAAGTGATTTGAAAGATGTTGGCAAAAATGATAATTTTTTTAAAATGACAATTCATTAGTATTTTTGGGTGAAATTGCACTGTGATCCTTAAATAGAGTGTACCACAAGTCATGAACCCCCCCCCCCCCCCCCCCTCAAGAATTAAAGTAAAATGTTTAACTCATGGTCCTTCAACACTTGGCAGGTTACATACAACTGAATAATAAATAGTTTATATCCAATTTAGATTATGTACCTCAATCCACATTAAATGGCGCGTTTTTAAAGATCAAACGTTGTTTGAACTGTTAGAATGTATCGTTTGTTGCTTACGTCATGAAGCACTCGGCGCTCTCTGTGCGTTACTGTGTTTCTCCCGCTTAGAGACGCAAACAAAAGTGAGCTGATGTGTATCTTTCTCCGCTAACTCACCCCGCGGTCTCCGCACCCGAGTCCGGCGTCTCATCCTCCGTCCTGCTGCTGCTCGTGAAGCGAGGCGGCCGTCGGAGCATTATCTGCCTTTACTCGAGGACAAAAACCGCTTTTAACATGAGCTTCATAAACCCTGTCTGTGTTCGCAGGAGTCGAGTTCACGCTGACGTCAACTCAGCCTTTATAATTCATGATGATGATCAGAGGGACTCTAGCTAAACATCTAAAATATCATTTGAAAAGCTGATTTAGATCGAGTCATCACTGGATCATATCTTCCGAGAGCACAGCTCAAATATGAGGAGTCGGGGGAAGGGCTTTCCTCCCTCTCTGGAGGACAATAAGAACCGAGGGGCCTGAACCCCAGCAGATGGCTGTCATCAGACCTGTGTGGGACACACACTTTGAGCGAGCTTCTCCAGCAGTGTGTGCAGTCCTGAACAATAGAGAGTTTAACTGAGGAACGTGTGTTGAAAACAAAGCACAATCTTTTCTAACTAACAGGTTTGTGTTTTTGAAAGGGTAAATATTTATGGTGCAATGACATCTATAAATTTAGATATCATTGGTGACAGTTTTGTCTTTCTTTCTTGTTAGAAATGTGCATCTTTATTTGAAATTTAAACAAATTTCCTTCTATAAGTTTATTTGATTGTAGGAACAAAACATTATACTCAGGCCTTTACGGACAACATTTTTTTTAATTGAAACTCATTGCACATTATTTCAACTTCATTGAAACTCAAGTTGCAATATTTAATCTCTCTGGCATTTAAGAATAAAGTCATGCATTCTTTGTTAATAAGATTTCATTCTGTCAGCGGGGGTTTAATATTTTTAACCAGGACAGCATCACTATGTTATTGGCATTACGACTTGTCCTGACAGAAATAACAACAGTTTAACCTCTTAATTAAGTCAAATTTGGAATAATTTGTTCTTGTTCTTCATGAGCTGATAAGAGTACATTAGTGGTTTGTCAAACTTTAAGAGTCTGAGATATTTTGTGGCTTAGTAAAAACAGATAAAAAAATCTGTTACAATTAATTCATCTTCCATGCTGTTCCAATATACTTATTTTTCATCATTTTTGACCCAAAAAGTTTATAAAGCATTGTAAAAGTAATCCATAGGAAGCAAGCCATTTAATCCAACTTTTCTTAACAGATAGGATTGGTTTATATGGTGAACAAACTTAATTTAACATTTTATTCTCATGTATAAACTTAGATCAACATGGAAGACAGTTTCCACCAGAGAATAAAAAATCTTGCAATTCTGCTTTTTCTTTCTGTTTCCACTATGGAATGGGAAAAAAAATAAATAATAATAATAGTGACTTTTTTTCTGACTTTTTATGAGTTTTTTATATTTTTCATCATAGAACACGTTTTGTGATTCATTGTTTTTTTTTTTTTCATTCTGTGACAGAAGCAGGCTTCCACAGATCAATGTTTGACACAAGAGAACAAATATCACTGGTCCTAGTGGAAGCTCAAACATAATTGTGCTTCACTGCAAGAATGTCTCGGGTTACCATGAGAAGAGAAACAAAGACACTGCACCCTCTAGTGCACACTATGGGAATGACTGACGTCTGAGGGATGTGGATAAACATGGTAATGAACTCGACATTGGCTGGTGACCGCCTGTGATGTCACTACTAGTGTGACCATGAGTGTAAAAGGGCACCTGTAGATAAACCTCATTGGCTCTTTTGTATCAAGTACACAAGTTTGAGCTGTCATTTAGCATATTTAATCTGCTCTATGTATGTACAGAGTTTATATGTAAATAAAAGGAATTACAAAACAGCTGAAAGTTCACTTGATATATATAATTTCACACTGCTATCGCTGCTTGAGATCTGATGTCCAACCTACCAGGATCCTCCGCTGGGAAAATCAGAACAAGAAAAACAGTCTGACCCAAAACGGCCAATCCTTTTATTGTCGTTTTTGTTTTTCTGTATTTTTCTACATTTAATGATCAAAACAAGCCCCTGTACAGTTCACTCCAGCATTGAGTACAATAACAATTATTTTACAATTTATACACATTGAAATATAATAATGCTGAAAACACAAACTGCTGCCCATCCATTTAAACTGCTTTCAGAGGACCCTTCAAAATAAAACGCTTTTAAGTCATCTTTTACAATTGGCCATGTTAGACATGAAACAAACGTCGAGAAAAAAAGGCAAGGGAAATACAGACAGAAAAGACAGCCAAACCACCGTATTATATGCTGTGTGTCACTCCACCTGAACCTCCAATAATGTGCCGCAGACACAAACACACTTACACCGATAAAAGAAAATAACTCAGAAGGTATTTCATGATATGAATGGTCATAATGAGATCCGATGCTGCGAAATTGTGTGGCTTACTATTTTAATTGGGTTGTAGGGTGGTGAGGACACACACACACACACACACACACACACAGATCACTTCTCTCATAGAGACCAAGACCTTCTGTAAAAGTGTTGAATCCAGTGGGAAGCCTTGTGGGAATCCAAAAGAACAATTTAAAACAAGTTCATTAGAAGATGAGAGGTTTCTTCTCAGTTTATTCCCAGCACGAATGACAACAAAGGCAAAAAAGGGAATAAAATAAAATAACATCCCATGTGAGGCGTGTAACAAAGTCCCAAAACAACGCTTGCACTCTCACTCGCTCTCTCATGCCACATTTCAATTGCGCTCCTTGTTCATGCTACGTATGTGTACACTTTGCGATCTTCTGGTGTTCTTGCCAAGTATTCTCTCTCGATAAGTCCTTCAATACGCTTTTTAATGACCACAGGACTGGGGAGGAATCGTGCCTTCAGCTGCTGGGTCACCTAAAGACAGAAACACACAGGATCAAACCGAAGCTCTAGAAACAGGAAAAACACTTTCTACTTTACATTCTCCACAAACATCCGGAACATCTGTTCAACACTCATTCTCAAAGGTGTAGCTGAACACTTTTTCTACTTTTAAGCAGATTAATATATAGCTCTCTAATATTTCAATACTTAATCTCTTTCCACAGTAAAATGAGTCTCACACCTCTGCTACTAGAACATTGTGCTGCATCTTCTTTCTGGACTTCATGATCCGAACGATGGCCGCCTCAATCTCGTGTTTCCTGTCATCGTCCACTTTCTGTCGCGTCTCCTTCCTCTCAGGGTCCGATTCTCCCTGTTTGGCTGCAACTGTGGGGATGACAGACACACACAGGTTAGAGGAAAACCCTTTCCGAATGATTAGCCAGCAGATCTGTAGTAAAGCAGCATGGATGGTGCTGTATGAAACTGTAGTGTTTAACGATGCACATTATCCTGAAATACTATATTTGTGAGGAAGACCACAATACACTCATAATATGACATTTATAAGGGATGAGCGACGTGTGCAGAAATGTAACAATCTTACAGTCTTGGTCTTTTAACAGTATATATTAGTAAAGGGATGCCCAGATATGGATTCTCAAAGCCGGGACCACAAAACCAGTCTTCAGTGTCAATTTCTCAAAATTTGGTTTGTTAGGATCTGACGATATTTGTCTGAGATACAACTATTTGAAAATCTGGAATCTGAGGGTGCAAAAAAAAAAAAAAAAAAAAAAAACCAAATGAGAAATTATTATATTAGCATATTACTAATCATGAATTACGTTTGGATATATTTATTATAATATATACAGTAGGAAATTTACAAAATAATTTAATGGAACATGATCTTTACTTAATTTAATAATGATTTTTGGCATAAAAGAAAAATCTATAAATTTACAATGTATTTTTGGCCATTGCTACAAATATACGCCAGCGACTTAAGACTGCTTTTGTGCTCCAGGGGCACATGAGAAACAATATTTAACAGATAACTGTCTGATAACTGACAATTTTGCTTGAAATTGGCCACTTTTCAAGCAGGTTTCCAGGTTTTTAGGAGCACTTTTTAAGCACTTTTCCAGCACTTTCCAGCAGTGGCAGCCCATGCTAATAAAAAGCGTTATGTGCTAATAGTCACCACCTGTTTAAGAGCTCATCCGATCATCAAATAAATAAGCCAGGCTTCCAGACAGGAAAAAAAATAAAATAATTAAAAGTGCACTAATCAGAAGTATATGCAAACACCTCTCAGAAATAAAAGTTTACTATGGTTTACATGAATGGGAGAGCATAACAAATATATCTGTGTGTGTTCTTGTTTCCGAGTCTCTGCAGGAATTTAAGATCAGATTTAAGACTTTTTAAGAGCTGTGCAAATAAAATGAATACCATATGAGTGAGGTGGAGCGATGTTTATGGTAACATATTAAACCGTATAATGACTGTAAACATCATGATTTACAGTTCAGATATAGATTTCCACAAAAACAAACTGTTTATAAAATGATAAACTTCCTATTTTAGCCTTTAAACCATTTTTGAGAAAATGGATGAGTTCAAACTATCAACTGTTATATTTCTGTCTTAATCGTTTGGACTTCTATAATGCATTATCTTTTTGTCAATCCTCCAGTTCACATTTACAACTTGTATTTGCAGCGTAAAAATATGGTTTAATTGTCACAATGGTCTGCACAAAAACAGAGGCTTATTGAAAATGCAAATTCATTCTCTGCCAGCAGGTGTCACTTTCGGGACGGCAGAAACATAGCGGCTTTCCCAGTAACAGCAGTACACAGGCAGCAGCACCTGACTTTGAAAGGTTATATTTATTCTTATATATCCAGTGAAATCATCACCTGAAATCTGAAGATAAAGAATAAATATCAAAGGAATAATCATTTAGAATTAGCAAATTTTAAATGAAGGTACTTGTAACAAAACTATCCAACAAATTGTCCTTTAACACCAAGATAAAAAGTGAGGAAGATAGGAAGCTGCAGGCTTGAAATCAGAAGAACAGGATGCTGGAGAAGAAAGTTCAGCAGTCTTCATGAGGCCATCTTTTAATATATATTTTAAAAAGAACTGTATGTGTGAGAAAAAGTAATCCAATGCAAAGAGAATAAGATGTAAATGTAAAAGCTGTGATTTGAACCTGTAGAATGATTTTTGTAGGATCATGTGACACTGAAGTAGGGCTGTAGCTATTGAATATTTTAGTAATTTAGTATTCTACCAAAAATTCCATCAATTAATTGAGTAATCGGATAAAATGTGTTTTTGCTTAGTGCAATATTAATTATGCAAGAGAAAATAAGACTCCTGGGTCTCTTAAAATGAACAACTAAGTTTCCTTTTTTAGAAAAAAAAAAAATATTTTTATTTTTTAAATGCATAGAATGCATTTTTGCACTTTTTGGTAAACAAAGGGGATTTACTATTAGAAATAAAACATGGAAGAAATGTTGTGTGATTAAACCTTAAAAAAAATAATAAAATAGATTTTTTAGTAGTGGGCTATGTACATTCTGCTGAACAATAGTCTTTAACCGGACTTTTATTTTGACGGGTTGACGTACCTTTACAGTTCTGTGTATGTGATGTGACGCTAGTTTTACTCAAATCAAACGGTCAGATGCTCATGAAGTGACTGTCAGAGCAGTTCTGGAGATGTTGTTTATGTGTTCACGTCTTATTTAGTGAGACAGCAGACGGAGCGTCACTCGCGCTTCAGTGTGTGTAAATAAAGGAAGACGCGCTTCTGCTCCATTCATTAACACAGACACGCAGAACATGCAGGATTCATATTTAAATAGACTTTTCCGGCTTAATATTTACAGATATTAGTCCATATCGTGATTTGATGTAAGTGCAATGACCTATTTTTGATTAATTCATTCAAAATTTGGAAAATTCCGTGCCATTCCACGTTAAACTGTATATTCTGTTTTTATGACTGGATTCCGCGTACCCTCCGCGTTTTCTGCATCGCGGAAATCATTGGGCCCTAGTTGTGGTGTGCCAGCTCTTATCTTGCAATGGACACATGCCACGATGTTCTCTTTACGTTTGCACGCACGCGCCCTCAAATCAAACACTGCTGACTCCTTGCAGTATGCGATTTCAGACTCAGCGCTTGTGTCTCCTTCCGCTTTGTGGGTGACGTAAACGTGTTGTGTCACATTAAAAAAAAATCATTGCGAAAGAACCTGACGTGAGATTTAAAATAAATTAAAAGAGGCTTCGAGGCAGAGGAATTTGCCTCGATCATTTTTTGTAATCGAGTTCAGCCCTACACTGAAGTAAAAGAGTTTTGCCATTACAATAATAAATACAATTTAAAAATGTAGGAAAATAGAAAAGTTATTACACTTTTATTACAAGTATTTGAAAGATGAATGCTAAATTGCATTTATATGGGTTTTCATTATAGCTGAACAAGTAGTCTTGTCTTATGTTCTCTAGAGCGTTACCTGTCTGAATCTTGACTCTGTGCAGTCTGGAGGTGAACTGGTCATTGACAGTGAAGACGTGGCCGCTCTCGATCTCTTTAGACTTGGGCTCTTTGGTGAGGACTCGCTGTGTGGGCTTCCCACAGGCCAGAGACTGCAGCGCCCGCACCAGCTCTCTCTCGGGGATATCTGTCTCCTGCTGGATCTCCTGCCAAGAGTGGAAACACAACAGGGACATGTGGGGAAAATACAGCAATGCCTTTTTAATACAATGTACAGGATGATTACTGAGTACTCTGATCGAAGGCCAGTACAACTAATGCATATTCTGGTACTGATGCTTCTGTTTTTCTTTTTTCTTTTTTTCAATCTCTGGGAATAAAATTAGGAATTAAAGCAATTATACACTAAGAAAAAAAAGTACAAAAGCTGTCATTTGGGCAGTAACTTTGAAAAAGGTACACCTTTGATAAGTTGACCAAATGTGGCACGAGTGCAGTACCTCGAATGTGGATTTCTCTCGGTTGTTGAAAAGCATGAGGATTGTCATCTGGAACGTGGAAACCTGCAGGATGTGTTTCCTGGCATTAGATCCTGTGACCTGAGCCCCGCCGACCATATCTGAGCCATCCTCCTGAAGAAGACGCAAAACACAGTTTAACACTGTAAGACAAGTCAATTCTTTTGACAGTTTGTGACGGCTCGTTACCTTCTTGACTGGCCCATAGAAAGTGGCATTGAGGTCTGCTGACCCCATGTGATGCTGCAATGTGAGCTGCCTCCCGCTGTGCTTGGCCAAATAAAACCTGCAATCAAAGAGTCGAGAGCGGCTGTGAACGCATGCACAGAACCTCAGGAGAGACTCTGAAAGTCAAAGTCCTTCCCAAATGAGTTTACATAAAAACTACTGACAAATACAGCAATCAACACCTTCTAAAGACCTCGAAAGCATGTCTCGGTGAAGGGGGGATGCTACATTTGGGAGTCGCTGACTGGGTCGGCCAGTATCCCGTCGTTAGCACCCTCACTATGAGGTCGACACCACCTAAAGACACCTAAGAGGAAATCCCAATTAAACACTATTCCACTCTAATCACCACACAGTCGAACTGTTGAGATCTGCAGCAGAGACAGAGCTGACAAAAGACTTGTTCTGGTTGAGTACCATCTGCATCTCACCCCTGTCGTCGTAAGATGCTGCCGAAACTCATCCATGGTGGTGTTTGAGATGCTCATGTCCCTGAACATGCCTTCCAGTTTAGAAGTGAACTGACAGCCACACTCCGTCTATGGGATGAGAAACATCAGGTGAGACAAACACACACGGTGTTAGGGTACGCTGAGCCTGTGTCTGTACAGCAGCACATCTTGCCTTCAGCTTGGAGATCATGTTTTTCTCCGAGTCGTCAGACACGCTCTTGTTGGTGAGGAGCCTTCTGGCCAGGTGCTGCTTGTAGTAGCGCTCAAACACGTCCTTCTCCTGCATGAACCTGAACAACACCATGGCTTTATCCAAGATCGACTCCACCTCCTGCTCCGTCAGCTAAAAGAGAGACAAACCACAGACATACACCTTAGGTCTGTGGCTATATATATATATATATAGATATATACTCAGACTCATCCACAATCTACACTAAAGGACTGATTTTAGGAATAACGCTGCATGAACAAACAGAAAAACGCTCATCGAATCAGCTGAAAGTGTTATCAGCAGAATGAACTGACGCCAATATTAATGGACATTTAAGGTAATCAGTTAAAGGGATAGTTCACCGAAAAAGATGCCATTAAAATATTATTAATACAGTGACAATACAATTATTATCTGTTTTTTATGCGACCCGTTTTACAGAATTGGGAAGTTTGTTGCACATAATCCACATAAAGAGTTGATACTGCATTGCTATAATGAAGATTGAAAATAAAGAAATACTCTCTCAGCTCTATTTTCTATCCTGGCCCAGAGCAAAGCATCCACTTATCGTGTGACTAGAGAAAACGACTCACTCCTTTCACTCCTTTCTTCAGCTTGTCGTCAATGAAGAGCGAGAGGTACTCGGGCGAGCGAGAGTTGAGGTTCAAGAAATACTCGAAGTCCCCTGCGATGGTCTGCTTGAATAAACGGTCGTTGTTGAAGGACTCTTGCAAGAAGCGATCGAACCGTGACTTCAGGTCTAGAAGGCCCTAGAGAAGAGCAGAGAGAAAGAGGGAGGTTTGGACATCAGGCTCTTTCCCACATGTCCTGTGTTCTGCTAGTGAAGTGAAGAAGAGATCATCTCTGGTACCTGGATGTAGTCGACGGGGTTCTTGCCTTCTCCTTCCTCAGACACCAGAGCTTTGCCCTGCTCCCTCAGATAGGAGCTCATACACTCACACATGGTCTTCAGGCCATTCGGCACTCTACTGAACAACTTGTACATGCAGGCCAGATCTGCACACACAGACGAATGTCATCTCTATACATCACAGACACGTTTTCAAACCACTGATGTCAAGTTTCTTCTATTTACAGCTCACTCAATGTTTTATGCATGCTTATTAAATGGTTCATTCTGAAGTTAGGAACAAAGTAATCACTAATTTATCAAATGCTTTTGTCTTTGCTTGTGATAAATTAAAATGTATTTTGATCTTGTATAAGAAATACATATTAAGCTGCAAAAACAGAATCGTGTTTTTGCAAAGTCACATCTATGAGTACAGTAGACATGTGGCTGATTATGTATTTAGTGCACTGCCTAGTCACTGTAAACGTACAGTCACATCAGCAAAGGTCCACTGTGAATAGTGAAGCACTGCTCACACAGAAATCACTTTCCATTTCAAGATTTAAAAAAATATATACTGTTAATAATAGTCTACTTCTGTTATACTTTGTCATTTTGAAATCAAATGGCCTTTACCTTTAAGAAATATTTTGCATTTTACATTTTATTTTATAATATTTCTGAACATATAGGATTTTTAAGGCAAGTTTGTACAATGTCTTCACGTTTCACGCATCCTTTCTGCAAAGATATTTAGCAATTTAATTTGTTTAACATTTACACCATGTTGAAGTTCATGTGGGCAAACTTTAAACAGATGGTTTTTAATAAAGAGAATGTTACTTGAATAAGTTGAACATTTAAAATTAAAAAGTAATCTAAATTGTTATCTCGAATCTGCTAAATATTGTACAAAATTGCAAGCCAAGCAGCTTTAGACCTTCAGTCTTTCCATTCTTGAGCATGTGCACCAGGCCCGAGTTCTCCATCTCTACGATGGTCTTCATGTGTTTGGAGATCAGCTCTCTCTCCACCACCTTCACGATCGGCTCCTCCGTCGTTTTATCCAGACAGTGGATCACTCGCTCGATCTCCTCGTTTATCCGTGCCTCCACTTTCTTTATGTACACGCTTGCACTGTTCTCGGCTAAAAACTTCTGACTCTCCATCTGGAAAAAAAATTATTCAAATTAAAGAAATGAATTTGGTTAAACCATAAAGAGAAACCAAAATCTTAAGAAAACATCACATTAATGAATTAATTAAAAATGCAGTCATTATTTAATCACACCCATGTCATTCTAGACCCCCTGTCAAACATATTTTGGAGGATTCTTCACATAAAAGTCAGATCAACTACATTCAATTCAATTCAAATCAAATTTAGTCTCTTCAGATTTTGGACTATTTTTATAGTAAAAGTGATTTTATCCTCTTTGGAGTTTGGTCACTGTGAATCTTATCAATGCAATGCATCAACAAAAAAAACAAACAAAAAAAAATAAATAAATAAAAGAAAGACAAATTACAGTATAGAGTTTTGGAACAACCTAAGAGTGAGTAAATGAGATCACTGATAAGCAGTTACAGATTTTGATGTTTGGGTCAACTTTTACTAGAAGATGCTAATATACACATTCACTCTGATACAAATTACAGATCTGCTGATAGAGAAATAGAAATGCAATAAAGTGTAATCTTGCTTCACCAACCTGAAAGAATTCAGCGGACATTTCTAAGAAGGGGGCTTCGAAATCCTCTTCATAAACGGACCGTCCTTCCAAGCCCAAAATCATCAGCATCTGACAAGCGTTACGAATGGCCCCCCTGAATGAAGAAAGACACTTACTCCAGTACACACCGAGAAAACTTTCCCCGTTACATTTAATGACCAGTTTCTGTTGGGGGGGGGGGTTGTTTATTTTGTTTACATTTACAATGACTTTATGTCCTTATAAAGTTTTACGAAATTTAAAGTAAATCTTAATTATATTAAATGCTATAACAAACATCTATAAAATCATTTTAAGAGGTCTTAAATGTGGGGATGGAAAAAAACATTATTTGTGATACAGCCTAATGTCATTAATAATCTTCCAAAGACAGACCACTGCGCTTTATAAAGTAAAAATACATTTCAAAATAAGAGTCCCATTACATTTAGGGTTAATTTGGGGATTCGTATCTAACAGCATAAAGTTTTTTCATGGTTTAACATCTGTACGTGGCTTTGAATTTGAATGCATTTTCTTAATTATCAGAAATATGTTCAAGATAATATTTCCTGCATTATCACTTAATTCATTAGGTAAATCACTCATGTATACAGAGTGGCAGCACACCCACCTTAAGGATTTCTGATCAAGCCGATTTCATATATAACTTTCAAAAGAAAACAACACTCCTTTGGTAAGTTTTCATACTTATACATTTAAAATATCATCTGTGCTGTCGTTTTGAATCCCAAATGTGGAGTTAGATTTTACTTTTTAAATCATGTAGCATAATATTTATTATAAATCCAAATATAAGCTTTTATATGCAAACACATTTAGCTTCTACATGGTGATCATTTACCCTCTGTATCTATCAACTCGACTCTGACTCTCAAAAGTCAAAAATAAACAGAGGGAGAAAGCATTTTGGGCAACAGAACAGAAAAAGGAAAAGGGGGAATGAGAAAGACTGAATTGAAGTGAAGAGAACAACGTCCAAGCAAATAAAGAAAGATCAGTATTGGCTTAAATTAGCTACACATTTACCTAGGAGTACGTATGAGGCACATAATATAAATCACAGGATTTGAAAAATGTGTAAAATCTGTCATTAATGTGTGAAAACAAGCAAAAGAAGGGTTTGATAGATTAAAAACAAATAAGTGTTTGTGAACCAAATAAATGGCCATATTATAATGACTCAGAGTTTTCTGCATGGTCTATATGTGTGTGTGACGCTGATAAAACAAAGCAGAGACGCCCACCTGTCCACCACCTC
The DNA here is from genome assembly GCF_963082965.1 of Carassius carassius. NCBI lineage: Eukaryota > Metazoa > Chordata > Actinopteri > Cypriniformes > Cyprinidae > Carassius > Carassius carassius. Next base: position 25,269,546 of record NC_081795.1, on the reverse strand, counting down.
TCCTTTCCTCTCACGGGCAATCATGTCCAGTAAAGTCTGCTTCAGATGGTCCCGAACACAGCCGTAACGGACCACCTGATCTCTGAAGATGATGAGACCCAGATTATAGACGTTCTCCACGTTATTCTGCTGAACATACACGCGGTCCTGAACAAAGACAGAGAGAGAGGAGAGAAGGCTCATAAAGGAGGTGAAGCTCTTCTTCTCCAAGCAATGGAGAAACATAATTCACAACCATCCAGAAGGAACAAGTAAAGCTTATTTTAATTCCCTTAAAGATTATACAGTGCTTGGAACGGCAGCAAAACAAAAGCTTACGAAACACACATCTTAAGAGTTCAAAATATCATGTGAACCAGAATATCTGTTTACGCTCCAAAGAAGAAAGCCATCAAGTTTTGAAATGACTAGAGTCAGAGAATTAGTGTTTTGGGGTGAACTATCCCTTTAACGCTCCCCTGCTGAAAGATGCAGACACACACAATTACCTCCAACTCTCCTGAAACTATAGAAGTGATAAATTAGGGGTGGGCGATATCTCGATATTTAAAATATATCGAGATATTTTTTAAACACGATATGGATTTTGACATATCGTATATATCAATATATTGTTTATATTTAATTCTGATTCCGCCACTTTGCTTGTTTGCCTTCTCTGTGCTGTGCTCGCTCGCCCCCCGCCTCCTTGCTTTTGTCCCCCCTCCCCTCGTGTGTACAGAACTAGTCTAAAAAAAAAAAAAAAAAAAAAACCCTGGCTCCATTATATGGAGATAAATCGGTTTTAAGGCGTCGGGCGAACAGCAGGCAGATGTCTACTGTAGGGCCCAGTGATTTCCGCGATGCAGAAAACGCGGAGGGAATCGCGGAATCCAGTCATAAAAACGGAATTTACAGTTTAACGTGGAATGGCACGGAATTTGTCAAATTTTGAATGAATTAATCAAAAGTAGGTCATGCACTTACATCAAATCACGATATGGGCTAATATCTGTAAATATTAAGCCGGAAAAGTCTATTTAAATATGAATCCTGCATGTTCTACGTTTCTGTGTTAATGAATGGAGCAGAAGCGCGTCTTCATTCATTAAACACACGGAAGCGCGCGTGACGCTCGCGCTGATTTCAGCGTCTTTCCTCTCACTAATAAAGACGTGAACACATGAGGGACATCTCCAGAACTGCACTGAGAGTCACTTAATGAGCATCTGACCGTTTGATTCGAGTAAAACTAGCTCAAATCACAGACTGTAGTATCACATACACAGAACTGTAACGGTAAAGCCATCAAAATAAAAGTATTTGCCAGAAATCTATTACTATTGTTCAGCAGAATGTACATAGCCCACTACTACTACTATTAAAATGAAACGAACATAATTTTTTAAGGAATAATCACACATTTCTTCCATTTTTTATTTTTAATAGTAAATCCCCTTTGTTTACCAAAAAATAAAGTTTGCTTAATTTTAAATAATTAAAAGATAAATTAAATGAATGTTTTATGCCTTCATTTGATAACCAGAAAAATGTAAATACACAGAATTTCTGAAGGGAAAAAAACATTTCACATAAGGCTATTTTAAGAATTTTTTTAACTAATTAAGTTGTTTTTATGCATTTAAATAGTTACACATGCTAAAACACAGAATTAGGTAACAATAAAACATAAGGTGAAGAAAAAAATTAAACGTTTCATAGGGCCCTAAACATGTAATATTTGGCATATTTGTTTTTGCAGTAGTTTTTGGGGGGTTATTTTTCCTGTAAAGATATCGAGATATATATCGTGATATAGCAAAATATATTGAGATATATTTTTTGCTCCATATCGCCCAGCCCTACGATAAATACAACTGAGAATACAGCTAACAGAATGATTGAGGTATAGCAGCACAGTGATGCACTGCAAGCCCTGTTACAAACTTCCACTCGAAGAGGAGCACAAAGACAAAACCCAGCAACATACAGTGAAAGGTTGTGATAGGGACGCACCATGTACATCAGGATGTCTCTGATCATCACCATCGCCGTCTGGTGGTCATTCCAGGCTTGATTCAGTGTTTGCAGGAAGTTGTTATTCAGGGAGTTTAACACATCCTCTCGTACCTTTTAACAGACAAAAACTGGACATAAGTACAGGATACACAAGGCTTCCTGCTAAATCATATCATCATATCAAGCCAGCAAACAGAAACTCAACTTGGTGTAATCTGTTAAAGAAGGACAGTGAAAAGCAGAGGAAAAATACGGAGCCGGCCCTCTTGTCTCTGTATTATTGTGCTTGATAGTGAATGCAGACATCTGAACTGCTATTTCAAAACATTAAAGTGAGTGTCAGATCTAGGGACGCTATCTGCTGTTTGGTGGTAAGGTCTTGAGCTGTTCAGCTGTTCTTATGCTGTCAGGTGGTTAAGCTACAGTATAGACAGTATGATAACAGTCACAGATAATATGACAATATACAGTATTACACAATTTGATACACTATTGATTCACTTGTAAATATTTCAGGTAGGCCTACATGTCAGTTTTTCTTAAGGAAAATAATTCTGATGCTGTGTAAACTATACTGAAAACCCTTTCATTCGGTGCACTACTATAAAATATAAAAGGTTAAAACTAATAACAGAACTCAAACTACTGTATTCACCTGGTATTTATTTTCAGAAATAATGACAACACTCAAATGAAACTATTGTATACAAACGTTTCAACTGAACAAGACCATTTTCGTGAATACGTCTTGACGTCATGCCTGATGTATTCAAACATGCCTAAACAAGCTCCTCTCGAGATTTGGTCTTTTTCTGCTAACTGACCAACTGTGGACACTGCATAACTTTCTGGAGGTGAGTGTAACGTTAAGTGTTTTAACAAGCTGTTTAATCGTTGAAACTATTGAAACACTGATGAAACATTACATGAGACCTTCTGTTATTCATTCATGTATATTTCACACTATTTTATTAAAGTGAAAGAGACGATGCTACAGATAAAGCCATCTGTCCCACCACATTTAAGAGCATTAAAATGACATTTATTGTTTGATCTTCATGATAAAATGGGCCAATCGGAAAGCTGATGCTTTGTTTCTTAACAAAATATTTGTGAAGGGGGGAAAGCATGGACCAGGCAACCCTTGCTTTAACTTAAGATGATCGATAAGGTCAAACAGAACCTGTGTTAGCAGCTCTGTTTTAAAGAGATGTTAAAGTCAGATTGCATTAAAACAATACTGCATTATTGTTACTTAAAGAACATTGGAGACACTTTCTTCATTTATAGTACTGTATGACAAGTTACACGCAGTCTGACCTGTTCTTCTGTCTCTAATCATCAGCTGATTAAAACCGATGTCAGATAGAGCCGATCACTGGTTTTATCAGCCGATACACTGGTGCACCCCTAGTCTCAGCCTCAGACCTCACACACAGACCGCTGGCTGAACGTCTGATGCATATGGCACACAAAAGTGGAAACATGAGTGTCAAAGTCATCATCTGATTGGTTGAATTCTACAGGATTTCTGTGAGACGTTGCGTTCTTTAATGTTCTGTCGGGAAACAAAGATACCGTGACACCAAACCCTCTCAGGAAAGAAGAAAGCTGTAGTGTTCACAACTGTGACAAACGAGAGCTCATCACGATCAACTAAACGCTGGATTTTCAAAAGTATGTGAAATATTTAAGGTTCACGTCACAGAATCTTTAAAATACGTCAGAAAGTTTTACACGCCGGTCTGTCATTGTGGCATTATTTCCTCGTCCTGAAACATGATGCTGAACGAAATGAACTGTGACTGGTTGTTGGACATGTCAGTCAAATGGTCTCATGGGCGGGGCTTGACCAATGAAAGCTGCCATAGATTCCAGACCTTCACCTGTCAGTCACAAGTCCGGCTACGTGAGACTAGTGCACCCCTATCTGAAACAGACCGTAGGTTTACAACTTTCTGAGAGGGATTTCGCATTTTCATTTCATTTTCATAGCCCATCTGCCTTTTTTGCATTGGTCTAAACAGACAAGTCACATTTGAAAACCTGAGCTAATTTTTGTGCAAAACATTCATGTTGGTCTTTACTTGTAATCTCCTCCAAGCATTACTTTCCACCCTCTGATAATCTTTTTCCACTGAACTGAATCAGATCTTCCTGTAGCTTAAACAGTAGAGCACATGATATAATTCTCAGGGAACGCATGAACTTTGGACATAAGAGTCTACCAAATGCATAAATGTGCACATGTGTTGTTTCTCGTGCCAGATCCAGTACAGGGTCAGGAGATCTGCCAGCTGTGGAAACACCGTCCCCTCACCGCAGAGACGTCTGGCTCTTACTTTATTAATGAGATGTTCGGTGACCACCTCCCTGAGGCCCGTGTAGAGCTTCTCCCCGTGCTTGTGCAGGACCATGGTGTAGGCGTTCCTGTAGAGCTCCTCGAAGCTCAGCCCACTGTTGTTCTTCCTCTGAATCTCCTGGATGGCATTTTTCAGGAGGTCCCAGATGTTGTTGACATACTTCTCATCCATGGTCATCTGAGATTAAATAGAGAGAAGAGGGGAAACTATTAGAGGTGACAGATGAAGCTACCGACACAATGAAGGACACACGAGTTCAACTGATATGCTAAATGTTATCTATTAACCGCAACATCTGTACATACGGGCTTACAGAAGCTGCAACTTCCTCCTAGGGATAAGAAAATGAAAATCCTGTCATTATTTTCTCACACTAATGTTGTTCCAAACCTGTTTTCTGTTGAACACAAAAAAGAAGATATATTGTAACCAAACAGCTGACGGTAGCCATTGACTTCTATAGTTCTGGATACTATGAAAGACAATGGCTACCAGCAAGTCTTTGGTTTCAAACATTCTTCAAAACATATTTTTACGTCCCGCAAATAAGAAAGTCAGTCATACAGGTTTGAAACAGCATGAGGGTGAGTAAATGATGATAAACATTTACATTTTTGGGTGTACTGTCCCTTTAAGGCTGTTCACGCCAAGGACAGTACTGTAAAGTTTTAATAATCATCCAAAGTCTGCAAGAGTAAGATAAACCAAACAACTATATGGGTAACGACACAGAATAATGTCAGAATCAATTTTAAATATTTACTGTTATTCAGCTAATGAACAACAAAAACATTGCCAGCAAAACAGAATCCATTCTGCTTTAAAGAGCTCGAGCATTTAAAGCGTCAGATGACAAAACACATGAAATAAACAATGTTATTGTGGATGCTAATATAGTTATCACTTGGCCTTTACTGTGGCTCACCATAATATTAAATTGCAAACAGATCATAAAATCAATCTAACCTAAATTAGACATTACACTAATCTACGCTGAAATAAAAATATGCTGCTGCATAACAATATGCAATAACAGATCATGTGGCATTTATCTTAAAGCAAGATGATTAGCTTTGAAATAAAAATTAAATAAAAATCAACAGCTACACCATCTTAAATTCAAACAAAAATTACAGTGCCATTTTGTACTTATCAACAACTAATCCATAACAATTTATAGTCCATATATTCTGCCAGGACACCTGTGTGAACTTCAAGGGAACGGTAGATGCTCAAAAATGTATTTTCAAGAAAATATCCAGCATTTGTTTGAATGGACGCCACTTGCTTTGATGTTTTATGACATAACATGGTAGTTGACTGTCTCCTTAAGATATGAAAAAGGGGATTCATCTCATTTTTTTAAATAAATGTGTTCTGGGTGGTCCATATTTGCTCGACATAAAACTGTCAAGAAACATCCTGTGAACATGCATCCGATTCAGACATCTGAACAGACGTGATTCAGCACAAGAGCCGCCTGATGTCACGAATGATTCATCACTTTCTCTCTCTGCTCGTGATTTTGTGCACCTGAACACGTTTCCTCGCAGGCAATCACTGAACGTGTCAAGTCATACACATGCAAACGGTACATGTATGACGCAAACCGATCTCCTTTAAACACCGTTAACGTTACTAGAACAAATGTTTTGAATAGTGACAAATGTACTGTTGATTGTATATGCTCAATGAGGGAATCGTTGCAGTTGAATCAGTGTATTTGGGTCTCTGCGCATTTATTTGTGATCATCTGCTGCTGTTGAACAGGTTAGCCAGCTAACAGTCTCGCTCACTTCTCATTGGTAACGTTAATCAACTTGACGTAAAAGCAACGCAAAGCTCCTAAACAAAACAGAAACTCCTATCATGATTGTTATTTGTTGGATTTGGGAAACACGGATGCGATGTGAAGGTATTTGTCAGCACAGGCCTGTCCGCTCGGATCCCCGGAGCTCGAGTGACGCTCTCGCCCGCTCGGAGCGCTCATACTCACGGGAAAGGCTCGTATCCTCATCTTGGTGTCTTTTTTAGTCCCCCCTTTGCTGAGATTTGACATGTCTGTCTTTTTCCCCGCCGTTGTCTCCTTTCACATGAAAGTCTTCTCCGACAAAAGACGGGGAGCAGGTATAATGAGGCAGCGCTGAGCCCCGCTTGACCTTCTTTATGAGTCTCACTCTCGGACTTGTTGACAGCCGCTTTGCGTTCAGCCACTTTTCGGGTTCTTAGAGATGGCGGACACGAGAGTCTCAGTCTCCGTAGAAACTCTCGCGAGATCTTACAGAATCTTAAATATACTGCAGACTGTTGAATATAGTCAGCCTCGAATACTTTAGAAACGAGTAATTTGATTAATAACTTTATTGCTGATTACAGAAGTGCTATTGGCTGTTTTCCGTACGTCAAAATGTTGTCTTCCTGAACCGTGCACTTTGAGTCATATATTCAAATTTAATGACATTTTGTCTATTGCTATAAATACAATTATCCCCCTCAGCAATAGCTATTAAATGAATTAATAACATGTATTTTCTATTATTATCTGACCCAATCAGAGACAGCGTCCGGGCTGCTATTTCTTCACACTGGAAATGTCAATATAGATGTTTTGTATACTTCTTCAACTGTCAGATGGAAAAGCACAGAAGGAGACTCATCTTCAGGTCTGTGAGAGTCAGTCTTCTGTCAGCCGAGGCCTGGACCCCCAGTAACCGCTGACAGACAGCGCCACAGACTCACTGAAGAGACAAAAAGAACATAAAATAATTATTTGTCTATGTTCATTTATACATAGATACATGCCATTCAATAGTTTATGGTTGGTAAGAGATTTTAGTCACTTATGAAATACAAATATAAAAAAAAATTGAAATATTATTCCAATTTGTTTTCTTGGTGAATATATTGTAAAATATAAATTATTCCAGTGATACGAAGCTGAATTTTTTAGCATCATTGCTCCAGTCTTCAGTCTGATTTGGCGCTGAAAAAATAAATAATAATAAAAACATATTTTTATGAATTTACTATGAACAGGTGTTATGCTCGCTCTCCCTCGTGTTGTCCTGCTGCTTCTGTAACCCGCAGCAGACATCCATGTTTGGGACTCCTGAGACAGTTTTGTAAATCGTCGATGTAGAAGAACTGTATTCATTGGAATCCTCGTTTATTGCTGGCTGGAGCAGTATTGTTGTTATTTTTTATTAAGCACGAGGGTCAAGGAGGTTAATGATCGATCCATGGAAGATAAAAAAGGCAATAATTCAATGTCAGCTGTAAGGAAAACATCCTGACAGAAATGTTAAGAAAATGGCATTATTATTTTATTATTATTATTTATTATTATCATTTAACTAAATGGTATGCTAGGCTATATATTTTGCTTTATTAAATTTTTATTGGTGTGTATAGCTGAGTGAATGAATAACCTATACAAAATTTCACTGATCACTGTACAATGCGTAATTAAAAATGCGGAGAAAAATTTCTGTCAAAATCAATAAAGAGAATTCCTTCATATTAACACAATACATTAGACCTACGGACCTATCTAGAGTGTTGTTTACAAAAGTCTACATCCCCTTGGCTTTTAATAGCTGTTTATGACCCCCTCCGTTGTCCTTATATAAAATAAAACACCTGCCCCATCCTGATGACAAATTTGTAAAAAAAAAAAAAAAAAAAGCCCGCATATGAAATTGCCCGGTTGAAGACAAATTATTAAGAAGTTTTTGAATTACATTTAAATGTTTAAACCAACATACACGACCACCTGAGTGACTTGGTCTTATGTATTATTATTGTAAATAATTCAATCTTCAGTAGCTACAAAACATCACATCTAAATGTGTTTAATGTCCAGTATGGATTTCAACATCTGCACCATCTGCAAGTTCATTAATAGCCATTTTGTTTTACGAACACAAAGAGACAGAATGCCTAAGGCTTGGAAAGAGCTGAAAGGTGAGAATTCTAGGAAAGTTGATGACTTTATGTATGCATGTATTTATTGATCATGTATGTTATGTAAGACTTTAATTATATATATATATATATATATATATAGTTTAAATGCCACGGCCTACCTGAGCATTGTTTCTGACCATGTCCATCCCTTTATGACCACCATGTACCCATCCTCTGATGGCTACTTACAGCAGTATAATGCACCATGTCACAAAGCTCGAATCATTTCAAATTGGTTTCTTGAACATGACAATGAGTTTACTGTACTAAAATGGCCCCCACAGTCACCAGATCTCAACCCAATAGAACATCTTTGGGATGTGGTGGAACGGGAGCTTCGTGCCCTGAATGTGCATCCCACAAATCTCCATTAGTATGGTGTTCCTAATAATCCTTTAGGTGAGTGGAAACCATATATATATATATATATATATATATATATATATATATACACACATATAGAGCTCATATTGTCAAATATTTTTAACATTACATAAACATATTGAACATAAATATGAAATGTTAGAAATAATAAATAGATAAAGAGCAAAAACTGTCAAAACTGAGATTATCTAAAATTGTCAATTTAAAAAACAAAGACTCGTACAAGGGCAGTCCACATCAGTTTTGCTGGCATGTCCAACCTTCACATCAGCGCCAAGCTTAATGGAGGCCTATTGCCAATTTACATCTTAACTGTTTTGGCTGTGATAAAGGGCATTGAAGAGAGGCAGTAGATCTGCGCGGCGCTGCATGAAGTCGAACACACCTAATGTCACAGTGCAGTCTAGATAGAGTAGTTGAGGAATAGGTCTGCTTGCAGTTCATGTGTCACCCAAACATCCATGTGAAGACTAGGGTGGGGTCGAGAGCAGAGTGAGGCTGGTGGAGTAAATGATAATGAGCAACACCTGCTCCACACACCGGTTTCGAGTCCCATGGGTGAGCTCCGCAGGGATGAAAGGAGGAGTGATGTAGCACTTGCGCATTGAATTTGAGTTTCTGTCTCAGGCTGATGTTTCACAGTAGAAAACAAAATTAAAGAGATGGAACAACACCAAAATTGTGGAGACTGCAACAAAAACAGATGGGCAGATTGAGCAGTGCTTGTGTGAGAAGGTTATGAGATAGCAGCAACTTTAGTTTTAAAGTGTACAAAAATAATGTTATTGGTCATAACCTCGGGACAAAAATAGGGTAAACACTGGACAAAGACTTAACTATCTTGTGTGCATGTATTTGCACACACTGTCAAATGTAGTCTATTTTGGAAAGTTATGCATTTGACTGTACAAACTCTAGCGTAATAAAAATGAAGTATTTTGGGGCTTTACTCCCATCGTTTAGTAGGATAACTTTTTTTTAGAGAAAAAATTGCAATAAATATATTTGATTACAAATATCATTAATCTTTTTATAATTTCTATTTTGCTTAAACATTTTACTAGTTTGAATCATATTACTGTACATTGAAGATTCAGTATTGAATCAAGTTAAAAGTCCATATAAAAAGTGAAAATTCATTTACTTGCCCTCAAATTGATCCAAACCTGTATGAATTTATTTTGTCTGCTGAGCACAAAAGATGATATTTTGAAAAAATGTTGGCAAAAAAAAACATTTCTGTAATTAATTTAACTTCTGTAATTAAATTAACATATTTTTATTGTTAAGCATCTCCTTTTACACACCTTTTCCCATTTTTATTATATGTTTTGTAGTGGATAAAATATGTGCTGTATTTGCTTTTTTTTAAGAACAGAAATATTACTTGATAGTTTAGAGTAATACATTGTTAGAGTTAAATTGTATTCCACCATTCCAGAATAAATTAATTTTATTAATAAATAATAAAATACTGTATAAAACATGTAACTGTTTTCTTTATGTAACTTTCCCCTTTTTCTTCTATCTCTTCTCTCTTGAAGCTTCCCAGATACTACAGAAAGGAGACAGATGTATATTATACTGATGGAATATGGAGATAGTCCCACAGAGTGCAAACCTCCCACATTTACTGGACCTCAGCATGTATGTTTTATTGATAACAAATCGGTGCACTGACATTGTTTGTAACATTAAATGCTCTGTTCACTTACAGGTAAACCATGAGATTCTGATTCTTTACAGTGGCTCAGGATCTCATGAAGTATTTTTTATAGTGAGAGGATTCACAAGCTTGCAAAAACACAATGTAGGTGTAAATCTTTTGACGCTCTCCAAAGCCTAAACACAAATATGCACTGACTAGTTTGCCAGATCTATTTTTCCAATATGATAGAGAATGGAGAATATTGAGCAACCAGTGTAAAAACTCGAGGTATTCACTATCAAATTGGTGACTGAAGAATGGTTACCATCAAAATATCTTTCTTTGGTTTGGAACAACTTGAGACTGATTGGATTATGACAGATATGTAATTAAAAATTTTGGGTGAACTATCGCTTTAAAGATGTTTATAAGTAAACTTAAAATTATGCAAGCTAACACTTGAATAAAATAGTGGGAGATTTCGTGGAAAGTTATAAACAAAGTAATGTTCATCCCTCAAAGTACTATGAAGTAATAATTGCACTAAACTCAGTGTAGTGAGAGAGAAGCGCACGTCTCCACTGGTTCTTCACACAAGCAGACACCCGATTCAAACGCCAGAGCGAGACTGACCAAGAGATGACTTGAGTTTCTTCAGCTGGATGAATTTGAGAAACCAAATCTGTAAGCGGAGTCAAAGCAATGAGGTCAGGTGTGGGTATAAATAAACCACAGGACTTGCGCTAAAAACATGTTGGGAGAGAGTTTGACCGCATTACTGCACTTCCTCTTTGTCAGCTTCTCAAGCATCCGTTTTGCGGGTGTTTCTGTTTTTCTCTCCATTAGTTTAGACTTCATGAGTCCGTTTGCGCTATGGCTTGGAGTTCACAGGTGCTTCTTTCTGACAGGTGTTCGGCCAGTACAGGCCGATTGGTATAAATATCATCCACTGGCAACAGGAAAGTTACCGTATTGACTTTGGCTCTAAAATGTTAAATATAATGATTATCATATAAGTTACTAAGTGCTAGTTATTATTTCATAATGACTGAAGCCTAACTCACCTGTTTTTGTTGACATAATCTTGAAGGTAATGTCTGTTTGTTAACTTCTCAATATCTGGTTTAGCATAGGCACTGGAAGAACGCCCGTGTGAACCATCATATAGTTTTGCCCATTTATTGTTGTTCACAGTCTCCTCGTATCGTCTTGGCTTGTGCAAAATCTCATTCTTTCGAGAGCCGTTGATGGAGTTTGAAGATATGGAGTATCTTCGCACAGTCATAATAATGTTTTCTGTAGAAATAAAGCATAAATAAATATAAATAATACTTGACTAAGAATGACATTACCTATTCTACATCATTCTTGTTATTTTCAGTCATAGATAGGCAGGACTGGGCAATTCTGTCACTTGAAGTCCAGGGGCCTGAAGAGTTTAGCTCCAATCCTGTTCAAGCACACCTGGAAAAATCTACAGGCAGGTGTGTTTGATTAGAGATGGAGCAACACTAGGGCTACGTCTAGGCTACATTATTCCAGATACATTTGAAAACACATCTTTTTCTCTACATTTTGAGCTTTTGTCCACACTGAGATGGGGAAGTCGTGGCCTAGCGGTTAGAGAGTTTGACTCCTAACCCTAAGGTTGTGTGTGTGTTCACTGCTGTGTGCACTTTGGATGGGTTAAATGCAGAGCACAAATTCTGAGTATGAGTCCCCATACTTGGCTGAATGTCACTTTCCCTCACTTCACTTGAAATGGTGTTTTTGTTTTTGAAGATGCTGGATAAGTTTGAAAACAGCATTTTTGTGTTGTAGTGTGGACTTTGAAAACAGAATAGATATATCAAGCATAGCATTAGTTCTGGCACGTCACGTGAGTCAAGCTTGCATCGGCTGACTCTCAGCTGATCAATGTCTACCTATAGGAATACGAGGACTGTCACAGAATTCCTTAAAAGTTTTATTGCTTGCTCAGGAGCAAATTATAGAAGGCAAATTCCTTATAGAAGGAAATGTATAACCAGGAATTTTGCGAGAGAGATTCATTGCCCACACAGCTTCTCACCATATTTAATTTTGTGTACATGAATACAAAATATCTCTGAATGTCTTTACGCAGCCAAGTTTCTTCTTCTATTCTCATTGCTTAAAGCTATCAGGGTATTGGCAAATATTACTCGTTGTTTGAGGCTAGTTGTTTAGTAATATGTATGTTGTTAGTCATGCTTGTTGCTTTAGGGTTGTATTTCGTCACTGTGGTACCCAGTTAAATTTACCACAGCTGAGGCTTGTTTTTAAAGCTGTTAATCTGATTTATGAAACATTCTTGCTGCTTAAGGCTCGTCTAGTTTTGGAGATGCCATTTCTTTAAGCATATTGCTTAAAGCTGTCTAATTTATTGGTAACATGCTTGTTACTTAACGCACAGTATGTGGATTTTACCATCTGCCCTTACCTGGATTTTAATCTCGGTAAGGCCAAAACTCTTGTTGCTTAAATATGGGGTATTGAACATTGCTTAATCTTTTCAGGTACTGCATTAAAGGACCATGCTGTCCTTCTCAGCCACTTATTAAAGAAGCACACTCCTTTGCTGCTGCTCTCCTGTAAGGTGCATGCTGCCCCAGCCTCTGCTAGTTCAGAAGGACATTCTTCTCCTTTCAGATTTGTCATAATTTTGTAATTTGTAATTGAAAAGAGGTTATTGCTGCTTTCCCTGCTCATTCATGAATGGCTGCATGGATAAGCGAGGAGGTTTTAATAGAACCATACTGTCAATTCAAACATGCAAAGTGTTAATAATTTTATAGTGGTCTTGGCAGAAATATGTTTATACTGGTATGTACCTGTTGTGTACTCTTTACTTCACAGTTATGCTAAATATATATAATCTTTATATTGTGTTCCTGCAATGATGGCACAAACTTTTACTTGCATTTGCTATCCTGCAGCAAAACATGAGAGCAAATACGTTTTAGAATATGTATGAAATGCTGATTGAGTGCAACCTGGATTCACCAATAAGTGGCAAGATGTTTTGGTAATTAAGTGATTGTGGCACAAGAATAGTGGCAGTTTCTGATTATCTGGATTAATGTAGATGCAGCCTATGCCAGAGTTGCCCAACCCTGCCTTAGGGCATACTATGGGACCCTAATTAAACAATGGCTATTATACAATGTTTAAATATAAAACAGTATGCAATGTATGCAAAGACAAAAAGTCTGTATAAAATGTCTGGTTGCTTCTAAAACATTCTTCTCCTGGTAATGTCCAAATTATTTAAAAATTACTTTGTCAAATTATTATTTAACATAGAGTAAACTTTTTCTTTTAGTCAGGTAGTTTTTAAGATAGATAAGCCTTCATGATAGCAATTTTAAATGTTATACAACAACACTTTATTTAGATAGTCTACTAGCTACAAGTAACTTTGCAATGCCATGTCAACAGGCAGTAATTACAGTATTAATTAATTAAAGACTGTCTGTTTAGTATCTGCTAACATTTTATTTTGATGGACATTCTACTGACTATAAGTAACTTTGCAACTACATGTAAAATTATTCTGCTAACCTAGTCTACTAATATTCTAATGAGAGTTAGTTGAAATATGTATAGTCAAAATAAAGTGGAACCATTTTTAATTAATTATTAATTAATCACAGATTAATCTAGATTAAAATGGCTCATTTGAATTCTGCCAAAGTGCAGCGATCGTTCATGTACCGAGTAGCGGACTGCAAACACGTGTAGCCGCACTGGGTTGTACATTATAATTAACTCAAATGATATATAGGGAATTTTAATAATTTATCAGGAATATGATTAATATATATATATATATATATATATATATCTCATATGACAGTTACATTAAAATTATTGAAGATGAAAAATAGGTCAATTGTATATATCAATAACTCATTACAAGGCACTGTAATTTACTCATTAATACGTCAATATTCCATTCTTCATGTCAATTATAGTGATATCTCTTACTGTAAATTACCGCAAATCAAACTAAACGTAAGATTAACTTATCAACTTTCCTATCATTATGAAATTTCGGTTACTAAAAAATAAAGAGCGTGTAGCTAAAGATCAGACATTTCATTGACTCGTGGTGTGAGCGTTTCAGACAGAGGCAATCATGAATATATATTGGTTTTTAATAATTTAACTAATAATACATCAAACTACAAATCACAAAGAGTAAATACGCGTACGACAATACAGACAGTAAACTTTGTACAAGACATAACGGAATCCAAATGAGGGAGAGAGAGAGAGAGAGAATGAGTGAGAGAGGATGAGAGAGAGAAGTAAGAGAATTAGGCGTGATCACAAAATTACGCTCAGTTATGCAAACTCAAAGACAGTAACCCTTGAAAGACAACAACGAATCAAATCACCTTGAAAAGGTAATAGACAAACTTTAAGCAGCATTTAAATCTCCATAGAGAATGAAATTTGCATGTGGTCACTTTGTGACTCGCCAGACCAGCGTGCGTGTGAGCATGGTCCTTTGTAGCTAGGCTTGTTCTTTCGTGTCTTCCGGGGCTGCCGTGGAATCGCGCGATATTTGAAAGGTCCAACAAACGTAATGATTCGTCTTCCTTGTGTAGAGAGGAACTTAGTAAGTAAAAGAAATGAAAACAACGGAGATGAAAGCTCCCGAAGGAGCCATGAGAACAGGCTGTTCTCTCAGCCGCCGTGCTGAGATCAACGGCGATAGAAGAGCGGACCAAGAGCATGAAGAAGAGCAAGAAGACAAGCAGAAGAGAGGCAGGAACTTCCTGGGTCAGTTCTTATGGCTTGCCTGGTTCACGCCTCTGTTTGCGTGCACAACCAATGAACGTCCGCGATCTGAAGCTGGAAAAACGTTCTTTTGTCTCTGGGGAACCACCCACTCTAATAAGTTATGGCTTATCAGATTTCAGCAGTGATATTCTAGCAAGTTCGTAATTCCAGATTAATAAATGTTTCATTAATTTGCTTTATATAAGTGAGTCTGTCAAAGTATGACGATTAAACAAATAAAACAAATATCCAAACTTTCCTGTCCTGTTTGTTAGTTCATAAAGTTTTATGACCTGAGCAGGGGGGTAGGGTTACAACTCATGATTCTATTTGAGAACATTAAATTAGGAGAAGCATTTCCAATTTACAAGAAAGCAATTTATAATCCTCGCATAACCGGATTAACCATTCTATGCAACCCACAAACCTATTCCAAATACATATTATTAAGGACTTACATAAAGAGCGTAAAGAAAAGTTTGTGTGTGTGTTTAGGAATATGGGTGTTTTTTTGTTTCTCCTTTGAGGCTGGCGTGGGTATCACTGGACAGCCTCAATAGGTGTAATAACTGTCACCCACGCCAGGATGTTGCCGACATCGCGGCGCCCCAAATGGTGAATTATGTTGGAAGATGTTGTAAAACGAAGGTCCTTGTTTACTCACGTTCTGGTCTTCGAGTGCAGAATGTGTTAGAGAGTCAGGATTCATTAATTTGGAACAGATAGCTGAAATACCATCAGCTCATTAGTGTTACATCCCCCCTTCCGTCGGATGAAGTCCCTGTGTGGACATCATCGCACGGCACTCATCACGATGGGCAGATGACAGGTGAATCATGATGGTCGCGTAGCAGGTGGATCATGATGGCAGGTGGTTCATGATGGCAGGTGGTTCTTGGAGCTGAGGATTCAGCTTGATGAGGTTCGGTGGTGTCTTTGACTTGGCACCCCCTTTCCGGGGATTCCATCGGAGAACCTCCAGCTACGGTTGTCGTGAGTTTGGCTGTAGAGGTTCGCATCTCATTGAGTCTCCTGTATAGGATGAAGGTCGCGCCAAGGGTCAGGGTGTGACCAATGACAGTGGAGATGCACCGTGCAGTGTCGGCAGCAGTCCAGGCTTGGACCGCAGATGACAGGTTCAGAACGGGCTGTTGAGACAGTGCTTGGAGGGCTGTGTCGATGGGAGTAATGTCAATGTGTTGGGTGGCACCTTTCGGTACTTGAATCCACATGCTCTGGTCAAGCAGGTTGACACGGGTGGCGGTGTCATGCTGGTTGTAGGTCAGTGTAGCTGTACGCACAGGAGTGTTGATGAGCCATCTGTCACCTACAATCTCTGCTTGCGTTTCTGTGACTTGTATACGAGGCTTTGCTTCGGCAGGGCAGCGTGTGTTGCTGACCAGGGGTTGCAACGCGCAGGTTCCTTCAGCGTTGTGTCTGAGGAAGGGTTTGCTAAGGCAGAGATAATGAATGTCTTTGGTCAAAGTACACATGTGCAGGTTTGGGGCCAGGTACAGCTGTGTGTCGCTGTCGTGGTAGGCCACCACATCTGGAATGTGTGTCTTGGTGTGGGTGTTGCTTTTCCACAACCTGACACTGACAATGTCTTTAAGTCTGTAGACTTGGCTTGACTCGCTGATGGGTTGGTTCAGGAGCACATTCACTTCTCTCTGTTTGGGATTGATATGCAGTAGGATGGCGCTATCCAGAGAGTTGGCCAGGTGTATTTGTAGCAGGTCGGCTGGCGTGGAGATGGCGTAAGCTAGCACAGTTAGCACAAGGCTTAAGGGTATCATGTATGGTGGGGTTTTACCCGTGGTTAGGCTGTCATTGGAGGAGCTAACCTCCCACAGCATGTCTGTCATTAACGCTGTAACCAGCTGAGTCTGGGCAAAGTCATTCTGGAAGACAGTTAACAGCGGTTTCATGGAGTTTACGGTCTGGTTCGCTGCATTGACACTGGACATACCAATGTTAAACAGAGTTCTGGCAGCAGCGGCGTCTCTGAGCAAAGCTCCCGGGTACTGTTTGGAGTGGTGGTGGTGTCCAACTAACTCCATTTGTGTAACAGTCACTTTCTCATGTTGGCTGAACATGTGTTTGACATCGGCCTCAGTGTGAGTGAGGGAGTCCTCTCTCCATCGGACACCTGTCCAGCTGTATTGGGTTACAGTGCTGGGGTAGTGTGCCCTGTTGTCGGTGATCAGGAGTCTCAGTGGATCTCTCGGTGGCAGCTGTCCTCTCTTTGGCTGACAGCACAGCACGGCAAACCACAGCAGCATCCTGGTACAGATAACAGGGAGTGAGAGAGAGAAATGGGAGGAAGAAACAAGCGAGGGCTGTCTTTGGTTGGACAGGGCAGTCTCTTTGCTTCGTGGGCGGCGACTGGGTTAAGCTCGCCCTGGCACATGTTTTGCCACATCTTGCTGCTGGCATGACGCCTGCTTCAGTGTCTTGTCAGTGGCTCTGGTGCTGCGTGGTGCAGCACATGATGCGTCATGGAAATATATTGGCATTTTCCCCCTTTTGCTCCGTGGCATTACTAGCCCTGGCATTGTGATGTCAGACGGTGCACAACCCACAATGTTGTTCTGTGCACGCAGCATGTCCTTTGTATCATGCAGTGGTCTGTGGCGTTGGTTGTGTGTAAGGCTCCTCCGTCGGTGTGTCATCAGTCAGTTTGTTATTGAGAGGTGTAGCAGCTTCATCAGTCTCACTGACGTTCTGGTGAGAGACTGTGTATACTTCGAGGTGTTGGTCATCTGTCAGATCCATTCTGCACACCTGGTCTTTGCTCACCGACATGACAGGTGTGATGGCGACGAATTTGAAGGGTGCAGTGAACAATGTGTTGCTTGTACTCCCTTCGGGTATCAGTGCAGGTGGAATGGGCTCAAGGACAGTTAGTACAAGTTCAAAGTCATTAAAGTCATGGCTCACTAGCCATCCCAGCCGGTAGGCCTTGGGAATGTTGATGTCAGTTGCCGTGCAGTTGTTGCACAGGATGTAGAGTATACAAGATGACACTTCAGTGAGGGGTGTGGCTTCAAGTGTGAGTCCGAGTTCCACACATTCAGGTGAGGATTGAAAGAAACACAGCGTGTGGTTTAAGGTTTGACCACATTGCATGTTGAGCCGAACAGCGACCCCTTTGGTGTAAGCTGGTACCACCGTACCCTGTTAGTTGACTAAGGTGCAGAGGAGTGAACTTGAGCCTTGGTCTGCCGTCGGGGCTGTGTACCCATGGCAGGCTGCTGGGGTTCCCGTGACCTCCGTGACCTGGCAGTCTGGCTCTGTGGGAGTTCCCGTGACCTCTGTGACCTGACAGTCTGGCTCTGGCAACCTGTGTGGCTGGACGGAAAGAGGTTCTCGCACTTGAGCAAAGTCTTTTGGCTGTTTGAAGTTCAGTAAAGGGTCAAAGTGGTCTAGCAGGTGTTTGCCAATGAGAAATGCATGAGTGTTCATTGGTGAGACATAAATAGGATTTACTAGACTCATCTGACCGATTATCAGGTGAATGGAAGCAACCTGTTCAAACCAGATGTCATTCTGGCTGTACGACTGTACATTCAGTTCACAAGTTTGAGGTGTAAGAGTTTGATCTTGTCTCTTAGTTTCAAATTGGAGTCTTTTGAAAAGGTGAGATGAGATCACCGTAAGGTTTGATCCGGTGTCGATCAGGTCTTCCATGCTCACTCCTTTTCGGCCCACCCCCTTTTCGACAAGGCTGCCCAGGAATGTTGGCATCGGGGCAGGTGTAACGATCGATGGGTGGTTAGGACCGTAGCTCGCTGCGAAGGCAGGTAGTCAAAACAGCATTTTCTGCTACCTTGTGTTTGTGGTACCTGGTGTGAGGACCTGTGCTGTCTCGTTCAGGGTGTGCAGCTGTCAGCTGTGGAGCTTGGGTGATGCTGTCACCTTGTGATGTGACAGTTAGCTCTGTGGTCTGTGGATGACGAGCAGTGTTCTGGGTGCTTGGCTTATACAGATGGCAGTTAGACAGGGTGTTGGTTTCAGTTCTTATGCTTAGACATAAGATGTCTGGTCATTCTTCCTTGTCTTCCTTGCGAGTTTTCATGTACAGAAGCTCTTTTAGCATCTTCAGGATCTCTGCTGTCTCAGACGTGGCTGCCCTGTGTTTTTCTGACGTGGGCTCAGGATTGAGCTTACCAGTGTCATGTCGAGAGTGGTTCCACTGCCGGCTGTCGGGGCTTTGTGTCCACGACGGTGGGGATCGGCTCTTTTTGGGTCACCGGTCCCAGAATCTTTCAGAGCGCTCGCTCTGGTGCTTTGGACGAGCACCACCACGGTTGTGTTGCCCTCTGCTGGCTTGGAACGGTATTGACTTTCTGTAAAAAGGTCTGTGACTGTGGTGTTGTGGGGCGCCCTCTAGGGTTAAGTCCAAGCAGTGCTCAGAGACAGAGATTGTGGGGGTTTTCACAGTCTTTTCATAAATAGTCTTTTGCTTGGTGCAAGCTTTGTGGGCTAAGTTCCGTAACTCTTGTGTAGTCATGTTACGCGGACACGCTGGGACTCTGAGATGAAAACTCCAACTGGCATGTAGGTTTCGGAGGAACAGAGTTTTTAAGTCGACATCCTGTTCCATACCTGGTTTGTTGCATGCTCTGAAGTAGGCTTTTCGTAGCTGACTATAGAAAGTCTGTGGGTTTTCAAGTCGGCCCTGTTTGAGGTCCATAGCAATAAGGAGCCCATGGTCTGAGTCTCGATCAGAGAATTCAAGAATCAAAGTTTGTAGCAGTTGCTGGTTGTCCGCTTTGACAGTCTCTGGTTGACGATCCAGAAAACTATGCACATCATGGCTGGACGTGATGTTTAAAAGGTACAATGTGTTCACATCTGTCACGTTGGTGACAGTTTGCAAGTGAAAGTCAATGTCTTGTAAATAAGCGTGAACGTCTTAGCTTATCAAGTTTTTGGTGAGCCGTGCAGGGTTTAGTGGCATGCGTTCTCTGGAAGGGTTCTCCCCCCTCCATTGTTGACAGGTGTTCTTGTAAGCTGGCTGGTGATTTCTTGAGCCGTGAGCTTACACCCCGTTTTTCAGCTCTGGGTTCTTGGCTGAAAGGGTTGGAGGGGCGGGCCGTGAGAAACTCTGTGGTGTGCGTTTCTCCGATCCAGCCACTCTGTAATCTGTGAGATTGTTTCAGTTCTGTGTGAACAGTGTCAAGTTCATCTTGGAGCTCGTCTCTCTACAGAGTAAGCTCGTTGATTTTAGCTCGGGCCGCTTGCAAGTTTGTTTTGCAGGCCCAGGTTTTAGAGTCTCTTTCTTTCAGTTCAGTCTCTGCTCTTTTTAGGAGAGCGTCACCTTGCTGGAGTTTTTTGTTGAGTTCTTTTCTGGCTTCTCTCTCCAGCTGTTCTCTTTTATCTGTGTCGAGGCGAAGATCTTGCATTGTGAAGTCTTTCTACTTCTTTCTGTAGCTCTGGATCTGTGTCGTCCTCTTTCTTCGCGCTGGTTTTGGGTGTCGAGGAGGAGCTGATCAAGGCGACTCTGGGTTCGGGCCTGGTCCTTCCAGGCCTCCTCCGCTTGAAGCTTTAGCATTGCTGCTTGCTGTTCAAGGTCGATGTTGCTCCGTTCACTGAGCCGTGCCTGGGCGACGAGAATGTGAAGTAGGCTTCCGAGGATCCTGGCGAGTTCTTTGTAGTAGTCGCTTTGGGTTGGATCGTGTGCCATCAGTTCATCTAGCTCAGTGTCTAGTTGCTCTGGGTGCTGCAGGGTACTGGCGTCCTTGGGCAGGAAGGGGGTCGTCACTGCTTTCAACCATGTCGAGAGGTGGCCCCTGTGGACTGCTGGACTGGTTGACTGGAACATCCTGACTCACTGTCGGTGAGAAAAGCACAGCACACACACAAAAAGACCAATGCAAGTCCGTTCTACGATTAACAAACTATATTCATACGGACATTCTAAGCAATTAGGGCTTATCGAGAGTGCTTGCAAATCGCCCACTTGCTTTACAGACGCTAGTGCCAACAGCAGAGCAGTCTTTAGCGACAGGGCCTTAAGGCCTATGGACTGTAGCGGTTCAAAGGGGGCCCTCTTTAGGGCTCTCAGTACCGTGTTCAGGTCCCATGAAGGGACAGTGGGAGGGAAAGGCGGATGAAGCCTTCTGGCACCTCTCATAAATCGGACGACTAAGTTGTTTCTGCCCACCGACTGGCCTGCTATAAGGGCGAGTGACGCCGCTATAGTTGCTACGTAGACCTTGAGCGTGGAGGGGGATCGTCCTTTCTCCAAGAGCTCTTGTAAAAATGACAGTATCACAGATACATCACAGGAGGTCGGGTTTTCACCATGGTCTGAGCACCATGTGGAGAACACAGACCATTTGGAGGCATAGAGGCGTCGTGTAGACGGAGCCCTAGCCTTTGAAATTGTGTTAAGCACACGCTCAGGGAGTCCCGTAGGTTCAGAGACCACATCTCTGGGTGCGGATGCCAAATCGTTCCGTCCGCCTGAGAAAGGAGGTCCCGTCTCAGAGGAACGGGCAATGGGACCGCAGTCAGCATCTGTGACATGTCGGCTATCCAGTGCTGATTTTCCCAGAGTGGGGCTACAAGAAGAACCCTGCATCTCTGGTCCCTGACCCCCCTGATTACTTGGGGAATCAGTGATCTGACCAGCACGTGGTGGCTCTTTGGTCTGACAGGAAGCTCTGGCAGGCTCGTTGAACTGCAATCATCTCGAGGCAGTTGAAGTGGAGCCTGCTCTCCTCTTTCGACCATCGGTCGAAAGCCGGTTTCCCTTTGCACAGCGCGCCCCAACCTTTGTTGAACTTGTCTGTGGAGAACACTTTCCTTCTGCAAACCATACCAAGCGGGGCACCCCGTTCCATCCATTGCATGTTCCTCCAAGGGGTCAGGGCCGAAATGCAGTCCTGACTTGATATTCAGGCGTCCGTGACATCACGCATGAGGTGGAACACGTGGTTTCAGCCAACATTGGAAGGGGTGCATACATAGCAGCCCGTGCTCCAGCACCGGCGATGCTGCTACCATAAGGCCCAGCAACTTCTGGAATGTTTTTAGGGGGCGAGAAGCACCTATTTTGAAAGAGGCCGCGAGTTGCTGTAGAGCCGCGGTGTGCTCCTTCACCATTGTTGCCCTCATCGTAACTGAATCTAACACTGTTCCCAGAAACAATATCTGTTGGCTGGGGGACAGCGAACTTTTGGCAAAATTCACCCTGAGCCCCAGGCATTCCAGATAGCTGAGGAGCAAAGTTCTGTAACCCAATGCCTCCCCCTCTGACTGAGCTAGAACTAGCCAGTCGTCAAGGTAATTGAGAATGCAGATTCCCTTCTGCCTGAGAGGGAAGAGAGCCGCATCCATGCACTTTGTAAACGTGCAAGGCGCCAGAGACAGCCCAAAGGGGAGGACCTTGTATTGGTAAGCCACACCCTCGAAGGCAAATCTCAAGAACGGCCTGTGACGGGGGGCTATCTGGATGTGAAAGCAAGTGTATTTCAGTTCCACTGAAAAGAACCAATCCCCTGAGCGTATTTGTGAGAGGATTTGATTCAACGTGATCATTCTGAAGTGCCATCTCATGAGGGCATGGTTCAGATGTCTTAAATCCAGGATGGGGCGCAGCCCGCCATCCTTCCTGGGAACTAGAAGGTAATGGCTGTAAAACCCTGAGTCATGGTGTGCTGGGGGAACGATTTCTATAGCTCCCTTCACCAGCAGATTTTCTACTTCGGCACGAAGAACGTGAGCGTTCTCGTTGTGCACCGAAGTGGTGACCACCCCGCGAAAGCGTGGTGGTCGTCGTGCGAGCTGAAGGGAATAGCTGTGTTTCATTATTCCCATGACCCAATCTGATACCCCTGGAATGGCTTGCCATTGTGAGCCGGGATGGACAGAGGTTGGATTAAGTCGAGTGTTTGTCTGCCGTGTGGGGACATAGCATTTGTGAGTGTTGTGTGAGGAAAACTGCTCTTTTTGTGAAAGAGTGTGTTTTTTACAAAATAAAACTGCCCCAAAAAATGGGCCCTTTTTAGCGCCCAAACAGCAAAGCGCAGTTTTAGCGCTAAAAAGGGCTCATTGTTTGCAGCAAAAACAACTACGTCGACACCTGGAGATGGACGACAAAACACACAGGGCAGTTTGGGGGGGTGGTCCAGCCGCAGCGAGACTTAGCCCCCCCCTCTTTCTTTCCTGTAGATCAGGATGACTTCAGTCGCTGGACCGAAGAGGCTGCTGGGGGAGATCAGCGCATCCAGGAACTGGGCTCTGTCAGCATCCTTGGTTAGCCATTGACGACCAGGTTAGCCATTGAGCGGCCTATGGGCTGGGCAGTGCTCTTGGTAGCACGCTATGCCAAGTCTGTTGCACTTCTCAGCTCCCTGAGCGTGGTGACATCTGGGCCAGACTCATCAGTGGCGGCGAGAGGTTGGCCCTGGAAGACTTGTAGCAATGCCATGGAGTGGAGCGCCAGGGCTGCTTGCCCTGCTGATGAGTAAGCACGCCCGGCGAGCGCCGACGTCATACGGCAGGGTTTGGACGGATGGTTGGCCTTGGCTTTCCATCCAATAGCTGTGGGCGGGCAGAGAAGCGCGGCCACAGACTCGTCCAGCGGCGGCAATAGCTCGTATCCTCTCTCTTCAGTGCCGTCAATCGAGGTGAGGGCAGATGAAGATGAAGTACGCAAGCGCGCCGAGTAGGGGCGCGCCGAGTAGGGGCACGCCACGATTTTGTAAGCTCGTCCTGGACCTCCGGGAAGAATGGGGCGGTTCGCTGACGAGAGGCTTGCTGGCGCCCCGGCAGAAACCATTCATCCAGATGGCTATGGGATGGTTCCTCTGGAGGAGACCATTCCAGACCCAGCTCATCCACTGCCCTGGAGAGAACGCGAATAAGTTCGGCGTCCATCCCGAGTTTCATGCGGCTGGGCTCAGATAACATAGAGGGGGCGGGGTCCGGCGAGCCAGACAGCTCCTCAGCATCTGAAGCAGCTAGAGACATGCTGTCCTCTAGCAGTTCTTCCTCAGTCCCTCCAAACAAGACCAGATCACTCACGGCAGCAGCAGGACATTGGTCTGGCTGAATAAAGAGGACTGGGGAATCCCCTCTGGGCGGAGAAAACGAGGCACGCAGGGGCTGAGCCGGCGTGAGCTCGCTTTCATCCTGTAGCAGCTAGAGACATGCTGTCCTCTAGCAGTTCTTCACTGTAAGAAATGATTCTGTGGTCATGTAGATTTGAATTAATGTTTTTGGTTAAAATGTATTCAATATAATTGTGTTTATGATTTTGAGGCAAATATTTAATTAAATTTCAAATAAAAATGGTTGGAATAAAACC
Organism: Carassius carassius; assembly: GCF_963082965.1. Taxonomy (NCBI): domain Eukaryota; kingdom Metazoa; phylum Chordata; class Actinopteri; order Cypriniformes; family Cyprinidae; genus Carassius; species Carassius carassius. Next base: position 25,245,059 of record NC_081795.1, on the reverse strand, counting down.
TACCCGTTGTAGTTAAATAAAACTTAAGCATTATATTTACCTAATCCCAAATGGAGAGAATATTGAGTGAATTCAAATGAATGTAATCAGGCAAATTTTAATTGAAAAGCACTTCCTGTCAAAGTGCGCCTTTTTTTTTTAAAAAAGGCAGCTGGCCTACAAGACATTTGAAGAGTAACGTTAGGCTACAGACAGTGAATGTTCGTTTTCTTCTACATTGCTCATCTTGCAAAATTTAACTGGTTGACTTAGGTAAGAAAACTTATTTTGTTATCACTGGGCTAGTAAGAAGAACGCATGTAGTGGTATATTACAATATAAAATGAGTTACCACAGAAAAAGAGACTTAGCAGCAACACCAAGTTGGCTTCTGTTGGAAGGCTATAGTGTGATGTTGTTGCGCTGTAATATTAACAGCATTATACATTTTGGAAGAATTCTTATGTATCGAAGTCAAACTTTTATTTTGAAGGATGTGTGTTAGCATTTTCACTGTCATGGTTCCTAGGTCTTTTGCGTGTTAATATAATATCCTCAGTATTTTTTTATGAAATTGCGTAAATAAGTACATTGGGTTTAATTTTAAGGTTCCATAAAGAACAATATTTGGGGTTATCGCTGGAAGAGCTTCGTATATTTCCGACGGCACTTGACGCAGTTCCGTGGCTTTACTTCTCGTGTGTGGAGCTCGTCTTCCCGGGGCAGGTAACGTAACTTCTCTCTGTTTTTTCACTGTTTTGTTGCAACTTGCAAATGTGAAGTTAACTTAGCTAAATCCACGTGAAGTCAGTCTATTAACAGTGTTACGTTTTAGAGCCGCAATTTTATTTCATTCCATGCATAAATCTGTTAATTTTAGTGTGGTAATGTCCGTCCATAGCGGCTAGCACTTAAGTTAGTTAGCGAACGTAACTAGCAGGAGGGGAGGAATTCAAATTCAGATGGCACAGACTCTCTCATTTTACAGCCAAACTGTAACGTCAAACTAAAAGTTTCTGAAAACATTTTAGTAACAGAATACTGTATTTGGATATTTGGAGTTTCGAGAGCTGAACTCCATTGGAAGAAATGGCCATTTGACATAAAGATGACTGGTGATGAATGTCTTTTTAACTAGCTAGCTAGTCATTTAAGTTACATTTTTACCTAAAGAAGTCCAAATTTAAACACAAAATAGTTGTTGAATCAAACAGGGGCCCCTACCGTCACTTTATTCTTTAAAATATCATAATTTTACTTGTCCTGAAGGCTTATTTCAATTTGTGTATTTTTTGGGGGAGTTCTGCATGACTTTAGATTTAGAGCCTGAACTTCTGTGCTTTCGGCGCCTTCAGCGGACTCCGTGGGGCAGGTATAGCAATCTAGGACTTCAGTGTCTCAGAGCACTCTGCCACCGGTTATTTTTTTTTATAATTTTTTTTTTGACTAACGTTACTTGGAATAATAATTTCTCTGATATGGTTTTCCACAAAAAATAACTTAAATTATATCATTGAAATCCTTTAAATGATTAGTTCACCTCAAAAAGAAAATGTCCTTATAATTTACTCACCCCAATGCCATCCAAGATATCCATGTCTTTATTTCCTCAGTGGAAGAGAAATTAAGTTTTTTGAGTAAAACAAGTTCAAATCAATGCGGTTTCAAAGGTGTTTTAAGTGCTTCAATGGGCTGTGGACTAGGGGTTCATCTAGCAAAACAATCGGTTATTTTCTAAAAATAAATAATTATTTATATACTTTTTAAGCAATGATATATTAATAGGAAGCACCGGGAACTACGTCATCCCTGAAAGGTCATGCTTAACAGTGCAGGCGCTGGCGGAAGTACCGCCCCACTGTTTAGAAACGGTACTTCTATCTATTGGCACTTCCACAGCATGACCTTTCAGTGAAGATATAGTTCCCGGTGCTTCCTATACCGGCTCAAGACGAATAATTGTGCTTAAGTATGTAAATAATCTTTTTTTTTTAGAAAATGACCGATCGTTTCGCTAGATGAACCCCTAATCCTCAGCTGTGATCGTCCACAGCCCGTTGAAGCACTTAAAACACCTTTGAAACCGCATTGATTTGGACTTCAAAACATTCAGCCCATTTGAGTCCATTATTCGAAGAAACATCCAGAAATGTTTTCCTCAAAAAACTTAATTTCTCTTCCACTGAGGAAATAAAGACATGGATATCTTGGATGGCATTGGGGTGAGTAAATAATTAGGAAGTTTTAATTTTGAGGTGAACTAATCCTTTAAAATGACCTCAACTCCTTTTCCCCAATTAAAAAATCCAGGATTTATCTAAATATGTAAATATTTTGCATGAATTCATTTAATTTTTCACACAGGGATGATTTTTATCTGTAGAAATGTGAAACTGAAAGGCACTTCTCATATCTAAAACTTTGTTTTCCTTAGGTGCAGCCAAATGAGATGGCAGTGTAAAGTCTGTGGATTCAGAGCGACAACAAGGGGTGATCTTCTGTAGCATTACAGACTACAGCACAGGACGTTTGAGATTGGAAATTCGGTACCTTGTCTTGATTATTATTGTCCATGCTCCTTTAAAACATTAAGTGCCCTCCACACACATTTGTCAAGGTATCATGCAGAGGATGAAGCTAAGGGGCCAGGTGTAGTCCTCTCTTTCACATGTGTTATTTGCTCCGCTAAATATCCCACTGAAAAAGAATATTTCCAACACCTTGGGAATCATCTAAGGAGTCATGAAACCGTAGAGTGTGTTTTTGTTGGATGTACATTTAAGACCAATATATATGGAACATTTTTTGTGCACAAAAGCAGAAAGCACAACCCTCATTCACTTAAAGACTTAAAGCCAAATGTCATTGGTGAACACCAAACTTTACCAAATGAAACTGATCCTTTACCCCCAGGTGATAGTGATTGTGATGATAGTGATACCAGTATAAATCCTACAGTGGATATATCAAAAGAAATTCACCAAAGAATTGGCTCACTTCTCTTGAAGCTGGAAAGTGTACACAACGTTTCTGGAAAATGTATTGATGATTTTGTTGAGGAGCTTTATTTTATATATACCGCTTCTGCTCCAGTAATCCGTCAGCTTGTCGATACAAGTTTGAAAAAGTACAATTGTGCTGTGGAGGAGGACCTTGTTAACGAATTGGTGTTGGAAATATGCAAGTCACACCCTACAAGCAAGGCACTGGGAGAAGATGGGCCCTTTGGTTCTGTGTATAAGAGAAGACAGTATTTCAAAAAACAGTTTGGATTTGTCCAGCAAGTAAAGTACATCCTTGATTCACAGGAGAATCTCAGCTTTCAATATGTGCCCCTTCTTCAGACCTTGGAGCATATATTGACCAATAAGGATATTGCACATGAGGTTTTGAAAAAAAAAATCTCATCCACTCAGTATGAATCATTTCAAGATGGGAAAAATTTCAAACAAAATCCATTTTTTGCTGTGGATGAACCAAGAATAGCATTAATTCTCTATGCTGATGATTTTGAGGTTTGCAACCCTTTAGGGACGTCACGTAAGAAACACAAGATCACTGCAGTTTATTGGATCCTGGCAAATGTACCACCTGGACTGTGCTCTACTCTTTCTGCAATAAACTTGGCCATTCTCTGCAAAGCCGTTGACATTAAACGATTCGGCTATGGTATTGTTTTAGAGCCTCTCTTGAAAGATCTGTCTGTTTTGGAACAAGAAGGAGTTTTTGTTGCCTGTGCTGGAAAGAACATAAAAGGCACTGTATATTGTGTGGCAGCAGACAATCTTGGTGCACACTCTCTTGGTGGACTTGTTGAAAACTTCACTGGTCCTTACATTTGCAGGTTCTGCTTAGGATCTCAATCTGAATACTCTCAAAAGGAGGTACACTGTGGGGAATTTCCACCCCGGACTGAGGAAACTCATAACTTGCATCTCAGAACTCTAGAAGATGACCCCACCTTGCCTCATTGCTATGGAGTCAAGAAAACTTGCCCACTGACTAAGAAGCTGAGTCACTTCAGTTTTGTTAGAGGTTACCCTCCTGATATACTCCACGACCTATTTGAAGGCATTGTCCCTAAAGAATTAGCACACTGTCTGAATATTTTCATTAAGAACAAATACTTCACATTATCAGAAGTTAATGACTTAATAAAGCAATTTCCATTTGAGTTTACAGACAATCTTGACCGCCCTCAACCCATCCCAGTAAATTTTGGTAGTCGTGGTACTATAGGAGGAAATGGTCATGAGAACTGGGCACTCATAAGGTCACTGCCACTACTCATTGGCCCAAGGATACCCTCTGATTATCCAGCGTGGCAAATTCTCATGACCCTTAAGGACATTGTAGAGCTCTCTGTGGCCCCTCTCCACTCCATTGAAAGTGTTGCTTATCTTGACCAAAAAATATCTGAGCATCGTCATAGACTGCAAGAAGTTTTCCCTGATTTAAGATTGACACCCAAACACCATTTTTTGGAGCACTATCCTGCGCTCATAGAAGCATTTGGTCCTCTAGTTAGACTGTGGACTATGCGCTTTGAGGCCAAGCATAAGTTCTTCAAGCGTGTTGTGAGGTTCTCAAGCAATTTCAGGAATGTCTTGGCGTCACTTTTAACAAAACATCAGCTGATGATGGCTTACAACTGGCAAAGAAATATGGCTAAGCCTGCCCTGGTAACCAGTAAAGTGTCATCTTTGCCTTTGGAAGTACTACATGTTGACATCCAGGAGTCTGTCAAGAAACTGTTTCCACATCTAACAAGTGTACAGATGTCAAACACTTTGACATACCATGGAACAAGGTATTTAGCTGGGATGATCTTGACGTATGGTTCTACAGGAGGGCTTCCAGACTTTGTAGAGATCATACAGATGTTGATCTTGGAAAGCAGCCTTTACTTCATTGTCAAGAAACTCAATGCTTGGTACTTGGAGCACCTCAGATCTTTTCTGTTGGAGACCTGTAATGAAGTGAATCTTGTTCACCACCTCAGCCTTCAAGATGTCTATCCACTTGCAGCTTACACAATTGCAGGAATGCGTGTGGTTACACTGAAACGTTACATTTGTTGTACATTGTAGATTCTATCTTTTCCCTCTATCATAAACTGTAGGGTGTTTGTGATTTTGTGAATTGGCTTATTTACAAATAACGGATGCCCACACATCACTTGTTTTTGAGGGTTTGAGTAATTTTGGTGCTTAATGGAGGTATAACCTTTATTTTTTTAAAGACTATTTTCTTCTCACTAGGCCACCTGACATGGATTCAGCAATGCTCCAGGTCCTTTTTGGGCACAGAATAGAGAAACTGACTCTTCCATCCGGAATACCAGAGACAATGGAGGAGCTGAACTTGGCCATCAAACTGACATTAAGTATAACCGACGACTTCAGCCTGCAGTATTTAGATCCAGATTTTGGTGACTTTTTTACTCTCAACTCCACTGCTGAAATTAGACACAAGGCCACAATTAAGGTTGTGACAATCAATCCAGTTGTTCTCAGTTTATACCCATTACCACTTAATGACAGCTACGATGAAAGTTTCACCTCAGAGCAATCCCATGATCCTGCCTCCACAAGTTCCACTGTACAAGACTCCTGTCGTCATCTGAAAGCTCAGCCATCATGTCAGCAAGCAGCAGCCTACAAAAGAAACCATGGCCAACTGATTTCATTATTCCACGGTTCTCTGTTGAAACCGAAATGATTCTTGAAAGAGCAAATGAAGTTTATAGAAAAGAGGGCACACTGCTGACTATGCCAAACATCAAGTCCGATATACTTGAAAAGCTAGCTCAGTCCATTTATACATACACTCCCTATCCATCACTCCAGAATCGTCTTTCTGTCGCTGAAGCGCTTATCAAGGCACACCCATGTCTCAAGGATCCAGGCAGCTCTTCAGGCGTCATTGGTTGGCAGAATAGTATTAAATACAAGATGGCTAACTACAGAACCAAGTTAAGAGGCTTTGGTATTCCAGATGTTACATGCAATGCTCTAAAACATAAATGCCCTGCTGACAGGAAGTCTGCAAAAAATGTAAAAAAGGCAAAAAGGGCAGAGGTCAATTATCTGCCACCCTACCCAGCTGGTGAAAATGAGCAGAGCTTGGAGAAAGTAAGGGAAGAGCTGGTCACAGAGTCAAAAAAGAAGAACAACGAAAATGTAGTCAAAGATCAAATGAGCAAAACATTTGCCCTCAGACGACATGAAATCATCAATCTGTGTCCAACTGTTCGAGCCATGAAGGACCGCTGGCCTGCCCTGTTTGACCCTTCTCAAGTAAGTTGGAATGTGTAATTCCTGTTAAGAAACAATGAAAATGTGAAACTGACGACCCTGTAAGGGATTGCTTCCAAATAATTTTGTCAAATTGACTTCAAGATGTAAAAAAATACTATTACTTTGATTAATAATTTGTCTAACATGTTTTTTTCCATAAAGTTTCAGTAATGTCATTAAATCCTTAAAATTACATCTAACTCTCCCTCATTTACAATTCCAGAATGTTCAAATATACAAATATCGTGGAGGGGGACTTCAGTACTCTCACAGTGGCAAAAAGTATTGAATGTTAGTCAATTTATATGAAAGAGGTTTAAGAGGCTAAGAACGGATGTGATACCTTTGTCTCTATTGTTGCCTTTTTGTTACAGATCAATGCAGAATTTCAAAGAACAACCACTGTACTTCTGGAACCGGAATTTATGTCTGCGTTAGACCGTCACACTCCCAAGCTACTGATGCTATTTCGTGCCAAAGGTGGAGCACTTGGAAGAAGACTGGAGATCATAATGGAACTGCTGCAGGTACAGTAACTTTCAAAATTAGAAGTAGCTTTGTTCCATAAGATTTCCTAATTATATGAATAAGGATAGACAATTGTCCTCCAGAGCTGCTGCCCTATTTTAGAAAAGGAAAAAATAACAGCTCATGCCTTTAAGATGCTGCTTTTTGTTTTACAAATTGATCTTGATTGAATACCTCCAATCGCTCACTTTGAATCCTCCGGATAATTCACTGTTGTATTCACACATGGGGTAATTCAGAAATGACACAGACTTTGTACTATAGAGCTGTCCAGGTTAAATCCATTTAATGTCAGATTCGAACATTTGTGCTTACACATTCATCCCCTTCAGGTGATGTATTTATAATTTCAGGCTTGCAGTGCATGTGTGGAAGGGCTAATGGATTATCACAAAATCATAAACAGTACATTTTCTATTTTAAAGCCATTATGAAGCTCTGCCTTGTGGTCTGACGAAGCTTTATACATTAAGTAAAACAGGCATGTAAAGTATGATCAGAATTGATAGGCATCATGTGTTTACATTTCTAAATTACAGAAACATCCAGTTTTTTTTTTAAGTGATTGACTTATCAGTTGTTGCATTCCTCCCCAAGGACTCGGTGCACTCTTCGATTGAGAGGACCAGAGAGGTTGTTCTCCGGTGTCTTATAGAATACCTTGGAGAACAAGTGGGACATCTCATCAAAGAATTCAACGTAGGTGAACTTAATTTACATTAACTTAATTCAAGGACCGTATTTCCTTAATTTCTCATGTATAGGTGCTTGATCTAGATATGTGACCTTTATCTGTAAATAATATTAATGATGATTTTCTTCAGAATTTTTTTGATCTGAATATTTTTTGGTAATGCATCGTGTAGGTCTTAAATTTACATCTTTATGGTCTTAAAATGTCTTAAAGGTCTTGAATTTGACTTATTGTAACCTGCATGGACCCTGTACAAAAACATCAAAGTGGAGAAGAAAACAAAACAGACCAATTTGACACCAAGGCCTGCGGGAAAATAAAATCTAATAAAATAGATTTATAAGCTATGAAAACAATAATGAATTTATTTTCTAGTAATGTGATATGCTTGCAATATATTTCTGACCGTTTTAAAATTTCATGTTGCAGGACACTGAGAACTTGGAGGAACTTGAACAGCTCATAATGGCCATTACTGTGACCCCAAAGCCTGGAGCTTCTACAAGCAACAGCCCAAAGAACATTGGGATCGTCATAGAGGGCGTGGAAGTCATCACAGGACTTGGAGATATTGCAAGGGCTTGCTCTGTCCTCCTTGGCTTGACCTACGCGCTGAATCTTGATTATCCCACACAGCTAAAGTACACCTTTGAGGTCTTCCAAAAACTTTTCTTGGAACTGGATGATTCAAAGCTTTCAAGTAAAGTCCAGTCTCTCAAGAGCAAACTTGAGGCTTGAAATGAGACTGTATTGCCGTGCAGACTTTTGTGCTACACAATGTTCATCTTCTACAGAGCTTGAAAATTGCACATTTGAAAGTGCTATGTTTTTAAGTTTGCACTGATTTGTCCCATGAATGTCGTGCCATTTCAATTGTTGTAAGATCAAAGTACAAATGTATTTTATTCTGTTCAATTTGCACTTTTATTATTTATGTTTTGGCACATGCCATTATGGCGTATTCTCCTTTTAAGATCTTCATTGCTTTTTTTTTTTTTTTTTTTTATAGTTGAAGTCAGCATTTTGTCCTTTTTCAAAGTTCTGGTTTGTAATGCGTGAGCAAACTTCTGGCTTGAAAATGAGACCGTAGTTGCAGTTTACATGTTTTGCTACACAATGTTTAGCTTCTACAGAGCTTGGGAATTGCACATTTGAAAGTCCTATGTTTGTAAGTTAGCACTGATTTGGACTCTTATCCCATTAATGTCATTGAGATTTCTAGTTCAAGGTACAAAATGTTTTTTACTTCGTACAAATTACACTTTTCTGCTTTTGTTTTGGTACATGCACGTCTGGAGGATTTTTCTTTAAGATCATTATTGACTCAATTTAGTGGCTTAGTGAGGTGATAAAGCATGGAAACAGGTTTATGGACACATCAGCATTCTGTATGTCATTTATTTTTGTTTTTACAAAATAGTTTAAAGTCAGCATTCTGTCCTTTTCAAATGTCTGGTTTGAAATGCAAGATCCATCTTCTGGCTTGAAATGAGACTGTGGTTGCAGTGTTCAATGATGTGCTACAATGTGTCTAAAGCACAAAAGTGAATTGTTAATAAAATTCTTATTTGAGTAAATTTTGTACTTTCTGGGCCATATTATTCATAAGAAAGAAATATTTAGATTTAATTAATTGCATTGATTAAATTTAAATCAATGTGCAGATTAATGTAGATGATGATTACTCAATTATGATATGTAGAATCTAATTAATTTTTATTAGTACTATTTACACATTAGGGAGTTTATCTTTTTCAAATCAACTCAATATTTTTGTTTAGGTTATAATTAATTCTGTACTGTTTTCTATTAAAATCTACTTATATTAAATGTATAACTATTAAGGGTCTCATTTAATTAATATTTACTCAATACCAAACCTTGTGAAATTTAATTAATAATATTGCTTGTAATCTGTTGCCTCATTTTTATTGAGTAGATATGGTGTATTCTTTCTTACAGTGTTCCTCAGTCCCTCCAAACAAGACCAGATCACTCGCGTCAGCAGCAGGACATTGGTCTGGCTGAATAGAGTGCAGTACTTCGGGAGTACCACCCGGCCGGCGAGGAGCGATGGGGGTATGTGACGAGTGGGGCGGGGCCGAGAGCCGTGGGAATGGGACGAGGCCGGTGGACTGATTGAGAAATGAGCAACACCTGCTCGACCCACCGGTTTCGAGTCCCACGGAGGAGATAGCACAGGAGCGACGACAGTGAAGGACAAGGACCAGGCCTGGATTTATTTTGTGTTTGTGATTGTGCGCGGCAGTCGTCCATGAGGGGCTGCTGCACTGTTTTGTATTTATTTTGTAATTAAAGATTCAGTTTGATTGTCCGCCGGTTCCCGCCTCCTTCTTCCCGATAATTATGGAGTTTTTATTGTTACAGTAATCAAGAAGAACAGAAAAGGGTGTGGAGCTTTTTTTTTCTTCCATAATATTTGAGGGAGGGAGCACAACAATACTTCCCTGGAGTGTGAAAGTTTTTTACTTGTCCAGCCAAATTAATTATAAGTAGGACACTGGAAATTTAACAATTAGATTTTTTTTTGTTATGAACATTATCTACAATAAACAATTTTTTAACTCAAACTTGCCTTTTCATTGTCTGCGAAATGTGAGAAGTCATACCAAGGCAAAAGGCAGTAACTTCCACATTATCAATATTTGATCACCCTTTACAAAATCGTTATAGTAACACCTGTATAAAATCTAGTGATCATGGGCTGTCTCATATAGGCTATTGGTGTTGTAACCAAACCCAGTTTTGGACCCAAAGGCAGAACACAGACTAAAAATGATGCAAATAAAATTTGTTTATTCCCAAAAGTCAGGTTTCAGGTTTCTTTGATGAATAGACAGTAGTTCATAAGAGCAGCATTTATCTGAAATAGAAATCTCTTGTAAAATGATGTGTATATATATATATATATATATATATATATATATATATATATATATATATATATATATATATATACATATATACATATATATACATATATATATATATATATATATATATATATATAGAAAATTCTGAAATGGGTCCGTCAAAATAATGCAGGCATACACATAAACTGAAACCTTTACTGCTTTTTATTTGACAGAGCTCATAAATCTCACTATATATATATATATATATATATATATATATATATATATATATATATATATATATATATATATATATGTATGTATATATATGTATGTATGTATGTATATATATATATATATATATATATATATATATATATATATATATATATATATATATATATACATACACACTGACTAAGCTTTTGAATGATATAGTGTCTAATGTAGTGAAAGCTTTTTATTTCACATAAATGCTGATTTTCGGATCCTTCTATTCATCAAAGAATGCTGAAAAAAATTTACTCATCTGTTTTAAATATTGATAATCAGCAAATTTCTGATTAATGTGACACTAAAGACTGGAGGAATGATGCTGAAAATTCACCTTTGATCACAGGAATACATTACATTTAAAATATATTCAAATAGAAAACAGTTATTTTAAATAGTAAAAATATTTGACAATATTACTGCTTTTGCTGATCAAATAAAGGCAGGCTTGGTGAGCAGAAGAGACTTCTTTAAAAACATTAAAAAAATCTTACTGTTAAAAACTGTTAACTAGTAGGCTATGTAGTTTACAGAAATGTTATATCGTAATGGTATATATATATATATATATATATATATATATATATATATATATATATATATATATATATGTCTCTCTCTCTGTGTGTGTGTGTGTGTAATTCCTGTCCCTCTCACTTCTGAAAAGATGGCTACGCCCCTGCCACATAAGCAGACTGAACAATCTGGCAGAAGATGACTGAAGACCCAGAGTTTAAATACTGGAGGAAGATGAGTTGATTGGCAGCAGATGATTCACATTCAGCAATCAGCCACAGATATCCACAGTGCATATCCACGCCCCGGGATACACCAACTCACAAACACATCTGGCAAAAAATCCAAATCCCTGACAATTGCATATAGTAATGTGACTGTATTGTTTTTTTTTTTTTGGATTGTAACAAGCAGACTAAAAGTTAAACATGAGTGGACACCATGGATACCATTTTATTTGATATGCTCAGTAACGTCAAATAATGCTAGATATAGCATAATTGCTTTTATATTGGTTTGTATGAAATAGCTTAACCTTAAAAGAACGACTTGTGGATTGATGTGAACGCCAGCAAATTGGAATAATGCTCAGAATGGCTGTAGATTAAACATCTCAGATGACGTTCATCGGCATGGATTGATTTTATCGGGTTAAAAGAAAAGGTAGGATATGGATTTTATTGCGAACTGTTAGTGTCACATGTGTTGGTGTGTAAATCAAATCGCATGACGAAGGAGATATCAAAAATAGTTATTTTAATGATCCACAGGAGAAAAAAGGGCACAACCAAACACAAATCCAAATGTTCAAACATCAATAGCGGACAAAGTAATAATGGAGAACACAGTAGTGTTAATTTCGTCACCTATTTTTAATTTAGTCTTAGTCTTGTGCCAAATGTTCTTGGTAGTTTTAGTCATATTTAGTCATTTACATATCTTTTTTTTTAGTCAAGTTTTAGTCTACTAAAAGTCTTTTGATTTTAGTCTAGTTTTAGTCACAAAATTGTAGTCTTTTTTTAAATAACACATTATTACTGAGATTATTACTGATAAACATTTCAGTAAAAAAGTGTTTCACATATCTCAAACATTGGTTAAATGTCATAATTACCTGACAAAATACACTTGTTGAATGATTTTTGTTGAATGTAAATGTTAAACGTGTCTGGTTTAGCATCTCGTCATCGCTCGTCACCAGGGCCACTGCTGGCCAAATGGGTGCCCTAAGCCGAATTGTATTGTTGTGCCTCCTCCCTAACATATTATGGAAGTTAAGAAAAATAAAAAATATAAAACACCTACTATAGGGGTCAGAATATAACTTTAATAAAACATAAAAGTTAATAACTAAATTGTAATTAAATTGTATTTTTTAATAATTACAACTGTGGATATACAGTTGCCTATGGCTATGATTTTACTAAAACAGTTGTCTGATTTTATATCAATCATTCAGAAATGACACAAAAGACAATTTAACGTAAATAAAACCAAGGATTTGTCTTTGTAAGGGTTGTGATGTCCATGTTTTTGTTGAAGAAATTATAGAGGCTAGGTTTTCTATCACAAAAAGGTGGCCACAAATTAAAAATAAAGTGGATATTTGAATTAAATGTTTGGTCAATATTAAACAAGGATTTGATCAACCTGTAAGTGTTAAAACTACAATTATCAGGCCTTTTAGCGCCCTTTGTAGGCATTTGTAATAACAGTCAATTTGATGTACATAAATTGTTTATTTTGTATTACATTATGTATTTTAACAGTGTTATTTAATTATTATTAATTAACCAATCATTATTGCCTCGTTATTTTTTATAATGCATTTTATAGCATTTTAAAAGGTTTTTGTTCACTTAGGTCTGTTTTTATTAGCACAAAAATATTATCTGAATGCTTCGTAAATTATTATTTGAAGCGATTTGAAGTATCAAAGCATGGTTAATTTGTAGTTACCGTTGCTACAAGAACCATGTTTTGTTTTGTTTTTTCGTAGTAAAATAATGTTACATTTTCGTAAGGGAACAACATGGAAACTATGGAGAATATTAAGGCAGATGCAGCGGTGATATTACTATCAACGACATTAAAACACGTTATTAACTTAATGTTATCAAATCCAAAAAAGTTTAAGAGGATTATAAACATATGCTACCTAAAAGTGATGCAAGGGCCTCACGGCAAGGGCCGTCACGGAGCTGGGTCTCGCTTGCAACGGACCTGACGAGTCTGTGAAAAGTAGCTGGACTCGTGGCTCCTCCAGTCGAGCTGCTGCCAGATGGCATTGAGGCAAGCAAGAGCTCGTGGTGAAGTCGTGGGCTACACCCCAATCGGCGCACCCAGTCTGCCACGCAGGCAATGTTCATGCACGTGGACGGGGCGGAACCCCCACCCCCCCTCCCGTCGAGGAGACTGTTATCGCGCACCTGTGCCCATCTCCCTCTGCATTGGGTTCGGACCACAGCCTGCCTTCCAAGCCATGCCGTTCACAGGCTATAGGTGGACAAAGCCTTTACTTCTGAGGGAAGGCAGCTTCTGCTCTTCATGTCATGGAAATACTCCAGGTGTTCCAGGCAGATGCCCCATAGTAGCGCTGACGTCATCAGGGATCTGCGCATGGCAACTGATCTCGCGCTGATGGCTACTAAGCACTCTGCTCAGCCGTTTCATGGGGCTCATGGTCGTCCTTACAGGCACCTATGGCTTACCCTAGCTGACCTGAAAGACACGGACCGTAGGACGCTCCGGTAGCCGCGTCGGAGCCGTAACGCGCCACGCCACAGACGTGTGCAGTGGAAATCAGGGGTGAAACAGGCGAAACTAATCCTGTATTTCTAATAATATTACCAAGGGCAACATGTATATTGAAAATAGAAGGGGACCTAGGACGGATCCTTGTGGCACTCCATATTTTACTGGTGATAAATGAGATGACTCCCAATTTAAATAAACAAAATGGTAGCGATCGGACAGGTAGGATCTAAACCATCTTAGAGACTGCCCTTGATTACCTGTATAGTTTTGTAATCTATCTATGAGTATGTCATGATCTATGGTGTCGAACGCAGCACTAAGATCAAGTAAAACTAGCAATGAGATGCAGCCTTGATCTGAAGCAAGAAGCAGGTCATTTGTAATTTTAACAAGTGCAGTTTCTGTGCTATGGGGGGAAATTCTTCATACAGATCATTTTTTGCAGGAAGGAGCTCAATTGAGCAGACACAACTTTTTCTAATATTTTAGACATAAATGGAAGATTTGAAATAGGCTTGTATTATAATTTGCCAGATCACTAGGATTTAGTTTTGGTTTCTTAATAAGAGGCTTAATAACCGCCAGCTTGAATGGTTTTGGAACGTGACCTAAAGATAACCACGAGTTAATAATATTGAGAAGCGGTTATTTGGCTACAGGTAACAACTCTTTCAGTAATTTAGTGGGTACATGATCTAATAAACATGTTGTTGGTTTAGATACAGTGATAAGTTTATTTAGCTCTTCCTGTCCTATAGTTGTAAAGCACTGCCATTTATCTTTGGGTGCGATGGATGAAACTGAAGTTTTAGATGCTGTAGAATTTACATTCGCTATTGTATTTCTAATGTTATCTATTTTATCAGTGAAGAAATTCATAAAGTCAATATTAAACGTTGATGGAATATTTGAATCAGGTGGCGTCTGGTTATTTGTTAATTTAGCCACTGTGCTAAATAAAAACCTTGGATTGTTTTGGTTATTTTCTATGAGTTTGTAGATATGCTCTGCCCTAGCAGATTTTAGAGCCTGTCTATAGTTGGACATACTGTTTTTCCATGCAATTCTAAAAACTTCCAATTTAGTTTTTCTCCATTTGCGTTCAAGACTACGAGTTTCTTTCTTGAGAGAGTGAGTATTACTGTTAAACCATGGCACAGTACGTTTTTCTCTAACCTTTTTCAATTTGATGGGGACAACAGCTTCTAATGTATTAGAGAAAATAGTGCCCATGTTGCCAGTCATTTCATCTAGTTCATGTGTATTTTTGGGTACAAATAGCAGTTGATATAGATCAGGCAGGTTATTTACGAATCTGTCTTTGGTGGCTGGAACAGTAGTTCTGCTTAGACGGTAACGCTGAGCCATATAGTAAATATCAGTGATACGCAGCGTGCACGATAAAATGAAATGGTCTGTAACATCATCACTTTGAGGTACGATATCTATATCAGTAAGATCGATTCCATGCAATATATATTTAAATCTAGTGTATGATTAAAACGATGAATGGGCCCGATGACATTTTGCTTGACTCCAAAAGAGTTTTATTAGGTCAGTAAATGCAAGTCCTAATGCATCACTTGTATTATCAACGTGAATATTAAAATCTCCCATAATTAGCGCTTTATCAACTGTAACCAGAAGGTCTGAGAGGAAATCTGCAAATTATTTTAAGAATTCTGTATACGGCCCTGGTGGTCTATACACAGTAGCCAGAGCAAGAGATACATTAGATTTATTTTAACTGTGACAATTCGCCCCTTCCTGGAATGGTTCATCCCCGCACCGACAGAGATAGTCCAGAGGAGGGAGGGTGGAGGTTCAGGAGGCAGGCGTGGGGCAGGCAGGGGGCAGGCAATGGAAAGGGGCCCCAGACCATAGTGCCAGGGTGGAGTGGATGGAGGGAGGAGCCAGATGGAACTCCAGAGGCCAGCCAGGATGGTGGCCCACAGTGGAGTCGACAGTAAGAGGAGCCATGGTGGAGTAAGAGCCGACAACTCCAGGGGGCCAACTGATGGAGACTGCACTGATGGATGAGGAGCCCAGGATGGAGCTGAGTAGATGGAGAGCCAGGGTGAAAGAGAGGATCCAGAGGGCCAAGGCGGCGCTGAAGGTACAGGCGTGGCTCCAGATGGCATCCAGATGGCACTGACTGAGGGTGAGCTGAGGGACTGAAAGGCACCAGCGGAGACATAGTTGAGGAATTGGCTGGTTTAAGAGGAGGCGGGTGAGGGAGGCTGCGAGGGAACGCAGAAGGACTTGGGCTGGGTGGAACCAATGGAGACGCAAGAGATTCAGGACTGGGCGGAACCAGCAAAGACACAGGAGATTCAGGACTGGGCGGAACCAGCGGAGACGCAGGAGATTCAGGGCTGGATGGAGCCAGCAGAGATGCAGGAGAATTGGGTAATGCCTACCCAAACCAATCTATTAAATCCATCTGGAAAATTTCCATAAGTTCCTCATAGTATAGACCTCAGATGATGCTAACCCTGAATCAACAAACATAACTAACAAATATTGCTACAAGTGTGACTGCATCATATAATAATTATAAATTATTAATAATATTAATAATGTTCATCGTCTGGCTGACTACGTCTTGTATACATTTTTCTACAAATCCTGTCATATGTGCACAAACTGACAGTCACCACTTATAAGCTATTACTAAATATTGTAGAAAAACATAATTTTCTGTAAAGTTGCTTTGTAATGATTTGTATTGTAAAAAGCGCTATACAAATAAACTTGAATTGAATTGAATTGAATAGTATAGTCCAGTGACCAGTTGCAGCTCACCTGAAGTGGCGGGAGTCTGGGCAGGGCTTCCCTCCAAGCCCTCGATCTCCACCAAAACTCCCTCGGGAACAGACGATGTTGCCGGCTCACACACTTGGTCAGACAATGCTGGAGGCTAAGGCTTCATGGCGATGATTGGCTCAGTCACGTGGGGCTCTCCGTCTGCAGTGGACTCGGCAGTAATTCCATGCAGCGGGATGAGGCTAGCTGGTCTCTGGATCGGGATTGGGGCTCTTCCTCAGCGGGGTAGACGGTGAACGGTGATCCATTTTTCTCAAGCACAAAAACGAAAGTGGCAAAATACTCTTTGGAACTATTCACGGGTATGCGTGCCTTACACCGCTCGCTCAGGCCGGTGTAATAAAACACAGAGCGAGTGGTCTGGGAGATGTGTAAGACATGCCAGATCGATAAAGTCCTTGGTGTGGTCCTCCAGCAAATGGTCCAACTGCTCCAGCAATAGGAGCTGGACATCTGGTTAAGCCATACTGGGAAAGGGGAAAAACAAAACCAAAAAGAAAGAAAAACAATGCTAAACTTTCTCACTTTGCAGTCTGCTATTCTGTCACACATGTTGGTGTGTAAAGCAATCGCATGATGGAGATATCAAAAATAGTTATTTTAATGATCCACAGGAGAGAAAATTGGCACAACCAAACACAAATCCAAATGTTCAAACATCAATAGCGGACAAAGCAATAATGAAGAGCACAGATTTTTAAATACTGGGAACGTAATCAGTGGGAAAAAGAAACAGGTGTGGGGCTAAATAATTAACTAAACAAGAAAAGGAACATGACCAAATGAGGAAACTCAGTAAGAACAGAAGTCCATAACTGTGACAGTTAGTAGGCTACTGATTTTATGATTGATCATGCTAGCTATGGCATTCGAGTCCACACACGTCCAACTAGAAGTTACAGCCTGGTGGATAATCTGCATTACAATAAGAAAAAAAATAAGGAAAAATCTATAAAGGTTATTCACGATTACATATTGCTGCCAAGGTACAGACCAGTTTCCCTTCTTCCTTTCATTGCAAAAACACTTAAACGAGCAGTGTTCAACCAAGTCTCTTCATTTCTCACACACAACAACCTCTTTGACAGCAACCAATCTTCAGAAGTGGACATTCAACTGAGACTGCCTTGCTCTAAGTTGTTGAAGCTCTAAGACTGGCAAGAGCGGAATCCAAATCTTCAGTACTTATCCTGCTTGATCTGTCCGCTGCTTTTGACATGGTTAACCACCAGATCCTCCTATCAACCCTACTGGCAAAAGGCATCTCAGGAACCACACTTCAATGGTTTGAGTCTTACCTATCAGATAGGTCCTTCAAAGTATCTTGGAGAAGTGAGGTGTCCAAGTCACAGCATCTAACTACTGGGGTGCCTCCGGGCTCAGTTCTTGGATCACTTTTCTTCTCTGTCTACATGGCATCATTAGGTTCTGTCATTCAGAAACATGGCTTTTCATACCACTGCTATGCTGATGACACTCAACTCTACCTCTCATTCCATCCTGATGATCCGACGGTAGCTATTCGCATCTCAGCTTGTCTAACAGACATTTCTTCCTGGATGATGGACCATCACCTTCAACTCAACCTTGCCAAGACAGAACTGCTTGTGATTCCAGCAAACCCATCGTTTCATCACAATTTCACCATCAAGTTAGGCACATCAACCATAACTCATTCAAAAACAGCTAGAAGCCTTGGAGTTGTGATTGATGATCAGCTGACTTTCTCAGACCACATTGCTAAAACTGTCAGATCCTGCAGATTTACTTAATTCAACTTCAAGAAGATCAAGCCCTTTCTTTCGGAACATGCTGCACAACTCCTTGTTCAAGCTCTTGTTCTGTCCAGGCTGGACTATTGCAATGCCCTCTTGGCAGGTCTTCCAGCCAATTCTATCAAACCGTTACAATTAATTCAGAACGCGGCAGCAAGATTAATTTTTAATGAGCCAAAAAGAATACATTTCACACCTCTGTTTATCAATTTGCACTGGCTTCAAATAGCTGCTCGTATAAAATTCAAGGCATTGATGTTTGCCTACAAAACTACCACTGGCTCTGCACCCATTTACCTAAATTTGTTACTTCAGACTTATGTGCCCTCTAGAAGCTTGCGTTCTGCAAGTAAACGTCGCTTGATTGTGCCATCCCAAAGAAGCTCAAAGTAACTTTTACAGACTTTTAAATTAAATGTTCCCTCCTGGTGGAATGACCTCCCCAACTCTATCCGGACAGCTGAGTCCTTAGCCATCTTCAAGAATCGGCTTAAAACACATCTCTTCCATCTTTATTTGACCCTCTAACTTTAACACTCACTATTCTTATTCTATTCTTTAAAAAAATCTAACTACCTTTCTAATCTTTTTATATTCTATTTTCTTTTCAGTAATTATGCAATTGTATGTGTGTGTCTGTATGTGTAAAGACCTCTAACACTAGCTTGCTCTATTCTTTTTTATTCTATCTGTTTTCTTTATATTATATTATTTAAAATTCCCATGCTAGGTGTACTGTGTTAACCTAACTGAGACTTGTTATAGCACGTATATATCATTGCTCTTTTTGTTGTTTTTGATTGCTTCCAATGTCCTCATCTGTAAGTTGCTTTGGATAAAAGTGTCTGCTAAATGAATAAATGTAAATGTAAATGTAATGTAAGGTATCTAGTCTTTACAGTGCTTTGTTATATGGAGCTGTTTGGTAGATCATGATGCATCTAATTAATTTTTCTACACCGTAATTAAGATGCGGCAGACTTTAATGGACAGTAAAACAAAGGCAGAACACCGTATAACTTCGCAATCCGGCACCGTAACTTCACATTGACGCCCAGGGCCGCATAAAGACTATAAGGGGCCCCTGGGATTTACCTCTTGAGGGGCCCTTCCAGGGCTCGACAATAAGGACTGCCCGATTGCCCGAGGCTAGTGTGAATGACGCGCGGGACAGTAGACGGAACGGTCACTTGCCCGATCAGGGCAGTGCTGTAGGGTGCGCGTTATATTTAGTCTATGATATCGTAATTGTTGACTTAACGATCTGATATTATCGAATATGCATCTCACTTTACAAAAAAACAAACAAAACACACCCATTCTGTTCACGCATGCACTATGTGACGTAGTCTAGTTGGTTAGACTTGTGCACATTATTTAGTCTTAATGCCTCAGATAACATTTAAACATGCCCCTGTATATATTTCATATTTATATAATTTAATATCTATGTTAACCAATATTACACAAAAAGTGCAGTTTTTCTCCAAAAATTAGCATGATTACAAATGTGATGATTTTATTCAGCGTACAGTTTAATAAACAAAGAACTTTATATCAAGTGACTTACATTTTATACACCAAATCGTCTGTTTCGCTGTATTTCGCCAACGAAAATGGTTCCAAAGTCCACAGAATTGTTTTGCGTCTCTGAGCAACACTTCCTGAGTGAATCAGCCACTTAAATGAATCGGTTGAATCTCAATGATTTGCCCATTAACAGTGATTCCCTGCCACCTACTGGCGGGTTTAATTTCAGGTTTAAAGTGTCTTCATTTTTTTAACAATTCCACAGTATTTAACGTTTTATATTTTAACATTAAAAACATTTTTTATGCATCTGTAACTGCTGTTGACTGATATTTTTTTAATAAAGTTTAATCTATTCTATAGTTATACATTAGATTATCACTTCTGTACCTGAAAATCTCTTGTTTAAACCTACATGAAAAACTTGAAAAGCACCATTTATTTCATTTATATGTTTGTTCTGTTGTATTTATTTGTGCTATTAATCATATTTGATTATTTGTAACTATTTTATTACTTAATGTTTATTTGTCTAACAATATTTAAAATATAAGTTAATCTAGTAGCTTTTGCTGTCATTAACCTATTATTGAGGTTAAATGTAACAAAGACAATGAAAACAATAACTATGCTTATTTTATAGGCCCATTTTCTTGTCTTTTACTTTTATTAATTTTTTGTTGTGGGGCCAAAATTTGAATCACTGGCCCTACCGGGGTTGAGCCCTGCCTTCCCCCATTGGAACTGCATAATTAATCATTAAAAGTTATGGTTCCACCCCTTTTACTGTTAGGGCGTTTGTATCTATTACACGTTACCCCACCAGGTGGCAACAAGTGACTGTTAAAAATGCATTTGTCATGGAATCATTCTCAATTTAACTCGCTCTTCTTAATCACAAAGCCTTTTATTTTACATGAATGGTATTAAAAACATCCAAATCTATATATCTGTCATATAAAATACACAAATATACCCAAGTGAAAAAGTACACTTCCATAATGTACTTAAAGACACCATGAATATGAACTAAAATGTGCTTTTAATATACTTTTTTAAAATACAGAGACAGTATATTAAAAGCACATTTTAGTCAAATTTATGGTGTCTCAAAATAGCAGTTGAGTACACTTAGATGTTCTTAAGATTATCGTAGGAAGTACTAAAGACGGATTTTAGTATACAAAGTAAACAAAAGTAGAGAGTATAAAGTGCACAAAAATATAGAACCCAAACTACCCCCCCCCCCCCCATACTATCTGTCTGCACCGGGGGTCTGAGAGTAACACAATTTCAATTCTCTGTATGAATGTACTGTACATGTGGAAGAATTTACAATAAAGCAGACTTGACTTGACTTGACTAAAGCAGGCGTGCTAGTGTGTGCCAGGGCAAGTCGCGTTTCTACTGTCACTTCCGGGGCTTGATCGTGCCTTGTCGGGGCTTCCTCAGAGCCAACGGCCAGGGTTTTTTGGCCCGACAAAAACCTTGGGCCAAAGCGGGCCAGCTGGGGCTGGAGGAGTGGTTATGAACAACGGCGGAGTTTCTCCGTGTATGGAGAGCGTCTGCGCTGCGGATCCTTTCAGAAAGATAACAGCTATATAACTCCAGCATTAAAGACTTTTTAAAATAAGTTGAGCTCAAAACTCACTCTTACTCAGCAGCGAGTGTTTGAAATATCTTGATCCGATGTGGATTATAATCACTAAACAAGGCAGAAATATTTATAAGCGATGTAAAAGACTGTGAACGATAAACATTAACCTTACAAAAGTAAACATGATAAATGCAATCACTTGGAGAAATCAGATGTCAGCTTCTTATTCTCTATCACAATTGAGTTTTTATTTAGTAACTTATATTATCTGTCATAAGTCTTGACTCGATAGTTTAGCTCGGCGTAGCATATCATCAAAATATAAAAATGATTTTTGTTCAGGAGCTTTTATGAAAATAGAGAGCGTCTGCACTGCACTAACAGCATTAAAAACTTTTTTAAATAAGTTGATCAAAAATCACTTTCAGTCAGCAGCGAATGTTTGAAATTACGCGATCCGATCCGATGTGGATTATAATCACATTACAATAAGCAATGTAAAAGACTGTGCACGCTAAACATGATAAAATGGTAAATATGACTGCTTGAAGAAATCAGACGTCAGCTTCTTATTCTCTATTTCAATCGTGTAATTATTTAGTAACTTATATTATCTGCCACAAGTCTCGTCTCGAGAGTTTAGCTCCACGTTGCCTATCATAAAAAAATATAATAATGTTTTTGTTCGGGAGATTTAATAAAAATAGAGATATTATCATTCATTCTAAATGTGACGTATAGGCTCCTGCGGCTACAAATAAACAGAAACAGACTCGACTGAATAAGCAGGCTATTTTCATAAGCGTAAGTGTATTTCTGTGTGATTAATTTTGAGTCCTGATAAATTAAATCATTATGATCAACGTTGTTCCTGAGAGGCGTGTAAAAGTGAAGCGTAGCAGAGCTACAGGCTTGACAGTGGAAACCCTGCGCTATTCTGGCCTCGTGCTACTGGCCCGAGGCTATTAGCCCCGCCCGGTCTGTTTTAAGCCCTGGCTCGCACTGGCCCTACAGTGGAAATGCGGCTATTGAGTGAGAAGGTTTGACTGACACTTATTGAGCAGGAATTGCAATGCCCGCATGTGCATTCAAAGCAAAGTGATAAAGCTTAATTTTAAAGGGACAGCCAACGAATTATAAAATCCGATTACAATATTTTCCGGCATCATTGGGGCCCTCCCCCAGCCCGGGCATTAATGCGGCCCAGTTGACGCGCAGCTAAACAAAGGCAGAACGACGTTACTCAATTTGAGTGTTCCAAACAAAGTGAAAGAGCGGTAATTGGTGTTATACCGTGTTCTGCATTGGTTTCTCTGGGGCTTTTCAAAGTTATGCTTGAGACGACTCATTATTTTCTCAGAAAAACAATGAAATTGACTCAAGATACTTATATGCAGGATGTCTGAATGTCCCAAAAAATATAAATAACAAATTTTTGACAAAAATCTAAGTTACGGTCTTTTGCCTTTGCGCAGCAGAATACAATCCCGCTTAGGGCACACATTTGACCAGCAGCGGCCCTGTAAACATGAATATAATTACTAATAGATAATAAAGCATTTGTGTATTATGTCATTACATTACCACAATTTTTTTATTTCTTTATTTTACCATAAATAATTATTAAAGTGCTTGACTATCATATCGAGAAGACAGACCTTCAGGTGGGACAAAATACAATAATTA
Organism: Carassius carassius; assembly: GCF_963082965.1. NCBI lineage: Eukaryota > Metazoa > Chordata > Actinopteri > Cypriniformes > Cyprinidae > Carassius > Carassius carassius. The sequence continues at coordinate 25,221,723 of NC_081795.1, read as the reverse complement.
AAAGGGGTGGTTGATTATGATTTAACTTTTTGAACTTTAGTTAGTGTGTAATGTTGCTTTTTGAGCACAATGTCTGCAAATTTACGATGCTCAAAGTTTAATGCAAAGGGAGATATTTTCTTTTAAAGAAATTGCTGTTTAAAGACTACAAAAAACAGCTAGTAGGGACTACAACAAGCTTGTTCCTGGGTTTGTGACATCATTAACCCCGATGTTTACACAAACCAGGCCCCCGGGGAACAGGCGGTAAGGAGGTTTGACATCTCCGGGCAACATGCACTGTGCAGTTAGCAATTCAAAAACACAATGAGCCTGCTAACCAATCAGAGCCCACTGCGTTATTCTGAGGGAGGGGCTTCATAGAACCATGAACTCAACAGACCGTTTTGATGAGAATGGAAACAGCATTGTATAATAAAGGTAAAATATGTGAAAATAATGCGTTTTTTTACATTTCATTTTATTTTTTAAAGAAGCATGAACATGTTACACTGCACACCATAAACACAATCAAGCTGTCAATAAAAGCTGATAAACCACCCCTTTAAAATCTCAGTGCAGTGTTAGGAGTAACACATTACAAGTTACATAATCCGATTACTTTTTTCAAATAACTAGTAACAAGTAATGCATTACTTTTCAATTTATAGGTAGGCCTAAGCCTATTCAATTGAGCTCTACAAAAATTAATGTTGATTAAAGTGGATCACAAATAGTGTAATAGCACTGTGTGATACTTTGAAATGCATCTGGAATTAAACATTTTACACTGACTGATGCATACAAAAGTAAAAAGCAGAGAATTATACACAGCACTCTAAGAGATACATAGACTACATATGAACATGAGCGGATTGTTCTAAATTATTTCTATATATTTTTTTTAATTAATTTGTGAGAATTTGCTAGCTTGCTACCCAGTTAGGCTACTTATAAAAAGTTCCGAGCAGTCTCACAGGGTTGGAACATTATAATTTCAACAACGATTGCTAATGGAGTCAAAAGATAGCTTATAAAACACTATATGGCTAAATAAAATAAATAAATAAAAATAAAAAAATTTAATGAATTAAATTATTAACAATTGTAATCAATTATATACCGGGGGGGGGGGGGGGGGGGGTGCGGAGTCTTATATTAGAATTTATAGATAGGAGAAGGTGAGAGACTCAACCAGAGCCCTGTCATGCAATTGGCAATTTATTCACATCTGCATCTGACATGTAAACAAATCAAATAACGTCAAAAAATGGCACATATAACAGGCCATAAACTGAGATTTGTAATCCAGGAGTCCAGTCCTTTTTGAAGCGAGACGCTTCTGAAGCTCTCTGTTGTTCAAGAATGGCTTGACACAAGGAATGTGAAAGCTGAAACCCATGTCTTGCATACGTCTGTGCAGTGGTTCTTGAAGCACTGACTCCAGCTGCAGTCCACTCTTTGTGAATCTCCCCCACATTTTTGAATGGGTTTTGTTTCACAATCCTCTCCAGGGTGCGGTTATCCCTATTACTTGTACACTTTTTTTCTACCACATCTTTTCCTTCCCTTCACCTCTCTATTAATGTGCTTGGACACAGAGCTCTATGAACAGCCAGCCTCTTTTGCAATGACCTTTTATGTCTTGCCCTCCTTGTGCAAGGTGTCAATGGTCGTCTTTTGGACAACTGTCAAGTCAGCAGTCTTCCCCATGATTGTGTAGCCTACAGAACTAGACTGAGAGACCATTTAAAGGCCTTTGCAGGTGTTTTGAGTTAAATAGCTGATTAGAGTGTGGCACCAGGTGTCTTCAAAATTCAACCTTTTCACAATATTCAAATTTTCTGAGATACTGAATTTGGGATTTTCCTTAGTTTTCAGTTATAATCTTCAAAATTAAAAGAAATAAACATTTGAAATATATCAGTCTGTGTGTAATGAATGAATACTATGTTTCACGTTTTGAATGGAATTAGTGAAATAAATCAAATGTTTGATGATATTCTAATTATATGACCAGCACCTGTGTGTGTATGTGTGTGTGTGTGTGTATATATATATATATATATATATATAGTGACGGGGTGAAGAAGTACACGACACGAGGATCAAGGTGAGTTCCCCAAAGGGTGAATTTTATTAACCAAACGTGAGGGGAAAATAGCCAACGTGAGGGGTTTCTGGTGCTCGGCTTTCTCTCTCTTTCTCTCAGTGCGTAGTGCTATGTGGGTCCGTGTAGTCCGTGTCTGTTAATAACAGAAATACGTTACCCGAGTCTTTGGAGACATCTCTCACCTCTCTGTTCGTTAGTGCTGCTTATAAAGCCAGGTCTTGATGGGATGCAGGTGTGACCGCTCAACTGTTTAACGTAACTGAGACTTGCTCTTTTTGTTGTTTTTAATTGCTTCCACTGTCCTCATCTGTAAGTCGCTTTGGATAAACGTGTCTGCTAAATGAATAAATAAATATGCAAGAAAAATTTATCAGAGGATCTGAGGGAGCGAGAGGATTGCTGATAGATGAGAAGTTCAGACAAGTATGAAGGGGCTAGATAATTTAATGCTTTATACACAAATAATAAAATCTTAAAATGGATCCTATGCTGCACTGGTAACCAATGAAGAGATGCTAGGACAGGAGAAATGCTTTCTCTCCTCTTAGTTCCAGTCAGCAATCTCGCAGCTGCATCCTTGACCAACTGCAAGCGATTCAGCGATGAATGCTTGCGAACCCATGTAAAGCTCATTGCAGTAATCAAGTCTGGAAGTGATGAAGACATGGGTAACTATTTCTAAATCCTTAAACAAGAGCATAGATTTTAATTTGGCTAGTTGCCTTACTTGAAAAAAGCTGCTCTTCACTACAGCACTTATCTGTTTTTCAAAATTAAGATCAGTGTCAAAAATCACACCTAATCTTTTAAGCAAAAGGATGAATGTTTGATGAAATATAATCTAGATTAATATTGATATCCGAGACAGCACCTGGGGGTCCAAAGGGACCCCTGAGGTACCCCATAAGTGAGCGATAGATTGAAGGGATTAACAAATCTCGAAAGACACAATTTTAAAAGCTTATGAACTTGTCTATGAAGTTTACCGTTGCTGTTTTAGGGAATGTAGAATGGGAGAAAGACAAACTCATGTGGAGGCTGCGCTAGATCTTTCAAGCCACTTTAATCGTTGGTGCACTTTGTTGGGAGTGGATTCTTTTGACTGGTAACTTTGTATTTTGAACTCAAAACTGAATTTCTCTTCTGTACACAGCAAAATCTCCAGTGCTAATTTAACACTCTGAGTGTGGACACATATAAACTCTGAGGCAGTGTTAAAGGTAACACTGAAGCAGAGTTGAAGTTAATGAGATAAATAAGAAGTTAATTGAGTTATGATTGACCATTATTGAAGACACCTCATGTTAACAAGCAGAATCACCAACCGAGAAAAATCACAATTTGTGTGTCACCATTATAGTGGTCAGTGTTTGCTTTAGTTGGGATCTTGACCCTTCAGTTATTAACTTTAGATTTTGTGTGGCTGTGGTAACTGAGTTATAACATACAGACAAACCTCAGCAAAGGCAATCATATGGTATTGATTGTGGTTTGGACTAATTGTCATGGAGTGACCTGAATGCCTGAGTTCAGGTTTCTTTACTGTGTACATGAATTAAGTGGATAAAAAAAGTGAATCAGCACTTTTGCCATAATAAGACATGTTTTTAAAAGTTAGTTCTACATAAAGAAAGAATTCTTTAGTTTAGACACACAGACATCAAGACTCATCCATGGCTCCCATCATGCATTGCGGCATGAATAAATTATGAGCTGAACTGTCCTTTAAACTTTTTATTCTAACTATATTTTATTTTTGCTGTTTTTATGTGAATTTTTTAGTATCTAGTTTTGTGATGTTCAGATTAGATCTGTTTATCTGAATATGCTGTTTGTCACCGTTGTTGAGATTCATACGCTGATTCTTGTTATCTGAAAAAAAAAACAGAATCACTTTCAGTGGTTAAGGTTAAGCAAAGATTACATTAAAACATAATCATTACCATCTGATGACTTTTGCTCTTGGTTTGACACACTAATTTGAGAATTAAAAAGTCACAAGCCAAGATCCCAACTAAAGCAAACACTGACCGCTATAATGGTGACACACAAATTGTGATTTTCTCGTTTGGTGATTCTGCTTGTTAACATCAGGTGTCTTCAATAATGGTCAATCATAACTCAATTAACTTCTTAATTATCTCATTAACTTTAACTCTGCTTCAGTGTTACTTTTAACACTGCTTCAGAGTTTATATGTGTCCACACTCAGAGTGTTAAAGTAACACTGGAGATTTTGCTGTGTATCTAGTACAGGAAACAGTGTTTTGATCCAAGGAATGGGTTAGAGATATTTCCTGCTCCTTTGCATAGAGTTCAGATGGAGTCTGAATTTGTAATTGGAGAACTTGAGATTGTGTTACGACCTTCGTTATCCGTGGAAGGCATGGACTTGATTTTGGGAAATAATTTGGCAGGAAACTAGGTTTGTTGTGATGTTGTACCTCTGGTTGTGAAAACGACTCCAACTTTGTCTGCAGAAGCTGATAAAAGTGCACAAGATTTCCCGGATGTTTTTGGGTCTTGCGCTGTAACTCGATAAATCAGTACCAAAAGAAATGTGATCCAGAATAAAGAGGAATTAGAAAAACTTTCCTTTGATCCATTAGCCAATTTGTCTGTCTTTCATTCCTTCGTCGATTTCCTGTGATGAGCTAATTACGGCTCAGGAAAAAGATGTTGGGTTGACATCATTGTTTGCGTTTGTTCAGTCTAATGACGACATTGAAAGCGTGACTTCTGGTTATTTCATAAAAGATGGCATTTTGGTTTGTTAGTGGATGCCCTGTAGTGATTGTGCTTTAGGTGAACCAATATTTCAGATTGTTATTCCAGAGGAATTGCATGATTTGATGCTAAAAATGGCCCATGGCAATATAGCTGGACACATGGGGTTAAAAAAACCTACAACAGCATAATACACAATTTTTTTCTGGCCTCGACTGAAACAAGATGTGGCAAGTTATATTAAGACATGTCACACATGCCAAATAGTAGGCAAACCAAATGAGGTCCTTGCTTCCGCGCCGTTGTATCCTATCCCTGTTATAAACAGTCCTTTTAAATATTTAACTATTGATTGTGTGGGCCTGTTGAGTCCATCTAAAGCTGGTTCTGCTTACATATTAACGGTAATGTGTCAGATGACTCGCTACCCTGCTGCTTATCCTTTACAAAAAATTACAACTAAGGCAGTTGTAAACGCTCTGTGTCAATTTATTTCAATGTTTGGTATTCTAAAGATATTCCAAACTGACCTAGGAACTAATTTCACTTCCAGTATGTTTGCTCAAATATTACAGCAATTGCATGTGAACCATCACAAAAGCAGTGCGTATCATCCTGAGAGCCAGGGAGCTCTTGAAAATTTCCATATTAAACGTTAAAGCAGTTGTTGAGAGCATACTTCAATAAACTAAATAACGATTGGGAAGATGGACTTCCATGGTTGATGCTAGCAGTGCGTGAAGTGGTTCAGGAGAGTCTGGGTTTTAGCCTTAACTATTTAGTGTTTGGTCACAAAGAGGTCCACTGACACTTTTGATGAGTGATGATACTGAAAATTAAATGCCAGTAAATCTTTTGGACTATGTTAATGGCTTCTGATGTAATTTGAATTTGGTAGGTAAACTAGCTCATGAAAACCTAGGTAAAGCCCAGGTAAAATTGAAGACCTGGTTTGATTGTCGGTCTGAGCGCCGCAAATTTAGTCAGGGGATCAGGTTTTAGTGTTGTTGCCTATTATCGGATCATCTTTCTTAGCTATATTTGCTGGACCTTACAGTATTATTAAATGGGTATCAGACCACAATTATGTTGTTTCAACTTCTGATAGGAGAAAATCTACCCAGCTTAGTCACTTGAATTTGCTAAAACCTTATTTTTGTTGTGTACACGAAAATGCTGTCCCTGGTGCTGAAATCAAGCCGGTGGTGTTATTTACAGAGGTGAGTATGGTCTCTTTGAGTATTGCTACAGATTGTACTTAAAGAGAGAGAGTTCCATCTAATTGTATTGTTCAACCTCAACTATGTAATTCGGAGCAGCTGACTAAGTTGGATGGTAGGCCGGAACATTTGTCCAAAGAAAATCGTGAACAATTGATTACTTTAATATCTGAGTTCCTGTCACTTTTTTCGGATACTGCGTCGATTCTGTGGGCTCAGCTAAGTTTGTAATCAAGATTGATCTCTTGAGAGTGTATTATCAAGTTCCCTTAACACCCTGAGCAAAATAAGTTTCTGCTTTCATTATTCCATCTGGGTTATACGTGTAGAATGTAATGAGTTTCGGTTTTCAAAATGCCTGATGAATCGAGTGGTCTCAGGGATGGAAGGGTGTACCATGTATTTAGATGATGTCATAGTGCATAGTAGAGGGCTGCATTGGGACCCAACGCAAATTGTGTAGCCTATGAACCAAACTGAGAGACCATTTTGAAGGCTCAGGAAACGGTTGCAGGTTTTTTGACTTGATTCGCTGATTGGCATGTCACCATATTCTAATTAGCTGAGATAGTGAATTGGTGGGTTTTTGTTAAATGTGAGCCAAAATCATCACAATAAAAAAAAAATTAAATAAAAAGACTTAAACTACTTCAGTCTGTGAACATTGAATTTATTTAATACATGAGTTTCACAATTTGAGTTGAATTACTGAAATGAACTTTTCCACTACATTCAAATTTATTGAGATGCACATGTAAAATATCCACTGAGTGGCGCCAAAGGATAATTTTATTCTCTCCAGTGGAGACGAGGTGGAAATAAGGTCATAATAATAATGAAAATAAAATAAAAATAAAATAAATACTGTTCATTAAAATAGAACTAAAATATTTTTTAACCCTTAAGCTCAGACATGCTTGCTGGTTTTTAAATCCACATTTAAACCTCATAGGAGACCACTGTTCTAACAGATTTAAGTCATTTACATTAAAGTAGTGATGGTACCGATGACACTGAAGAAACCTCAAGGCATGTATTGAGCATGCAGCAGTCTTTAGTGAAGCCCAGTATCAGGGCATGTATTGCTTACACAGAGTCACGTGATCGACGCCAAAGGAATCCTTAAGGTGTGTCAGACTTGAAGTAGTGATGGGAATTTTAGATCATTTTACCGACTTGGACCTTTGAGTCTCGTTCAGCAAAATGAACAAATCTTTTTTCGAGTCATTTTGTTCATTTTTATCAAAATATAATTAAAATGTTACGTGCTACTTCCCTAACATGTCTACTGTCTAGTACTTATGCAAACCTTGATCACACTACAAACAATACAAAATTATAATGCTGTAAGAAACAGAAATTCTAATTATAATTGACTCTTAATGTGTTTCTGGTCTTTACAGTTTATTAATGTGTGAATTTCTGTCATGATGGTAATTTTCTATACACTGGTTGTTGTAACAAAGGTAATAGAGAGTTGGTTATTATTATTATCAAGTCTCTTTCCAAGAGACAGAATGTGTTTATGACGTCTTTTTTTTTAATGTTTTTTTGTCTTCTGTACGTCCGATATAGACGTTCCCAGATCCTCCTTACAAGGTTCTGTGACTTTATTTCTGTCAGACATCTAGATAAGCTCTTATTGAGAATAAACAGAGGTTTAAATGTTGATATTTGATTCATTTGAAGTCACCATTGTGATGATCAGTGTTTGGTTTAGTTGGGATCTTGGTCCAGTTACTTCTTGTGTTGGCTTGTCTCTTGGCAGTTTTCTAAAAGTAAGTACATTATTTTTTTAGACAAGGTTTCTATCCGTAAAAATAAATCCATAGTCGCAACAATGCATTAACATCTTATTTTGCTATAATTTGTCACCATTACAAGCAAGATGTGTAGTGTACGCTTGATCTCAACTCTCTCTGCCACAATAAGAGTGTTTTATCGCACACAGTTTCAACAGCAAGAGACAAACTAACACAAGAAGTATGAGGACCAAGATCCCAACTAAACCAAACACTTTCCACCACAATGGTGACTTCAAATGAAACAAGTATCAACATTTAAACCTCTGTTAATTCTCAATAAGAGCTTCTCTAGATGTCTGACAGAAATAAACATTTAAAAAAGAAATAAACAAAAAAGACTTCATAAACACATTCTGTCTCCTCAGTGGACGTCTTTTCAACATCTGCAAAGACATAAAAAGACGTCCACTGGACATAACTTTGCCCAGTGGATTAGGTTGATGTTAAAATACGCAATATAGTAATTTTCACGTAATAGTTCCTTTAAAAACAAACAAAAATGTTAAATACATCTGACTTCACTGACACTGGATTTATTTAACATGCTTTATGTACCATGTGTTGTGTTCAGTGTAAAATGCATTGAGTAAAGAAGTTAATATACAAGACTTGGTATGTCCTTGTGCTTTGGACACAAACTTTCAATAATAAAAAAAGTTATTTGACCCGTGTTATGGTCTTTTATTTATTTAGACTATTTTAATAATATAAAGTCGTGGCCTATTGGTTAGAGAGTTTGATTCCTTACCCCAGGGGTTGTGGGTTTGAAACTCAATCAATAACACGACTGAGGTGCCCTTGAGCAAGGCACTGAACCCCTGAATGCTCCCTGGGCGCCGCAGCATAAATAATGAACACTGCTCCGTGTGTGTGTAATCACTGCTCTGTGTGTGCACTTTGGATGGGTTAAATGTAGAGCATGAATTCTGAGCATGGGTCACCATACTTGGCTGAATTTCATGTCACTTTTCACTTTTTTTCACTTTAAAATTGTGTATTCTTATAGATAATAGGCCTTGTGTTCAGTAAACAAAACATATTTTTTTCTGATATTTTTTAGGTTAACATGACTATTTATGTTGTGACAACTTGTGATATTAAGTTATTATAAGTTGGGTGGACTTTAGTCCACGTTTGTTAAGTTTACTCAAAAAAGCACTTGCGATAAGTTGCCTTATTTTTTTAAGTTGACGGAACTTTTTTTTTTTTTTAAGTTTTGCAATGCTCTTCTGGCTGGACTTCCAACATGCAATCTCTGAAAATAATAAAAAATGAAGCAGCATGTATTGTTTTCAATGAGCCCAATAGAACCCATGTCACACCACTTTTCTTCTCTCTGTCGCGGCTCAAGACATTGTTGCGGCTCATGCCTGTTAGAAATGTGTCAGAGAGCAGTCTGCCTTGCTTTTATGTCAGCTGGGCTGACCAAAAGCATGATGGGAAACAACTTGCTGATGGCACAGCTTAATTATCATTGGTTAAAACAACTGTGAGGTTGTGTTCTCTTCTAAAATGTTGTTTTTTATCTGATATCTTGTGATTGTTTTTAAATTATGCATGAATATTCCCCAAAACTATGACAGTGCAGTCTCTGTGTGAGATATGTGGTTGTCATATTTCTGAAAAATAGGCCTACTCAAATACATGTTTGTATTAATGGATGATTTATATGTCTTTCAAATGGAATTAAATAGTTTCTTGTAGTTTCTATAGTTTCTAGTTTCTTGTAAATCATATTTGTTTTCATAAAAAAGAGAACAGAACTGAAATGATAATGCAGCACATGAGTGTGAATAACACAATATCTGCCTTGATCTCGTAGGTGTCTGTTCTACATCGAGATCTCTGATCTGTCCTTCTTGACTGCGTGTATTTCACTCCTACCCTCACTGCAGCCGCCTAGTCTCGCCTAAATGAAAGGCGAGGTGAGCCATATCTCAAACAAGCCTCTTTACTTTCTGTCAAATCACGTGCTTAATTCGCTTTAGTGTGTCACAATGTTCGCACTCCAGATCTCACTTTATGAGCAAGTTTTCATCCATAATTATTTGATTACATTTTAAATACCCAGCCATTCAAGTAAAATTAAGAATACAAATTATTTAAGACTCTTCTAATAGTCTTCATCATAGGCTACTTCTATCATCCTACTTCTTACATAATTCTTCTATAACATCATATTGATTTTCATACTGGCATTTATTGCCACACTTTAATAATAAACACACACACACACACACACATACACACACACACACACACACACACACACACACACACACACACACACACACACACACAGACAAACTTTATATAAATTTATCAGAGTGGCAAACACACTTTTATTTGTGTTCATAACATTGAATCTATCTGCATTATACGACAGAGCTTTTATTTATTTATTTTTATTTTTTCCCACAGGCTTTTAGTTGCTTTATTTCTTACACTTACATTATAATTAATTATCATTCATTCATATATATTTTCCAGTGACACTGTCAAAGTTTTTAATTTATCCCGGAAGAGTCAGGGAAAATCTCACTGCATTATGAGGTTTAATTTCCCCATCCTATCAATCAAGAATTCAAAGAATGTAGTTTCTGTGTGCTTCAAACCCATGACTTCATCATCATGCTCCACCAATAGAGTAGGTGTCAAGGATGTGTCAGGAGGAGGAAGGCGAAGGAGACAGCTTGTGCAAACCAAACTCATGTTAATTAAACAATGAGTAAAGGAACTAATGAACACAGGAACATGACCAAATATGGAAAAACAGGAACCAAACAGGAAACACAAAGGAAACTATGACAAAACAAACTGAACATGCTGCAGTAGGCTACTTGAACTTAGCTTTGTGACGTTCCAGATAAGGCAGCTCTGTGGTTTCCAGTTATCCTCTCAGTATTCTGTAGCTTTCTAGTGTAATATTATCGGCTCATGTGTACGCTGAATCACATGTTGAACATTAATTGGCTGTTGGCCTTGTGGGTGCAGATAGTTGTTCAGAATAACACTTATGAAAAAGAAGTTTATACAAGTGTACTATTATACTTTTTTAAACTGAAAATAGGAAAGTATACTTTTAGTTTACTTTTTATGTAATTCTCATAAATGGGCTTTATGTACTTAAATGACATTAAAGTATACTTATACTTACAAAAAGTCCAATATTTTGAACTATACTTGTGCCCCGAAGAATCCGTGTTTTCACTGTTTTACGGTAGAGGGCGCTAGTACATATATTCTGTACAGAATTTACCAAAAAAACACAAGTGAAGAAAAAGAAACACTAGATACTAAAGCCGCGATTCCACCACAGGAACTTTACCCAGAAACTAGGGGCTTTGGGCCGGTACTCGGTGTGTTTCCACCGCAGGAGCCAGGAACTAAATAAAGTTCAGAGTAAAAAAATGCCCCTCAGAAAGTCCCTGCTGGCGAGGTAGTACTTTTTCAAAGTTCTGGAATTTTCGGGGATGGGACTTGGGCGCTAAACATTCTGATTGGTTGAGTTCACACAGCATTGTGATTTCAACCATCATTTATTCAGATCGTTTTCAAAATATTACTGTTACTGTGTCATGACATGTAATTTTAAAAGTATTTCAGGTGAGAATGTAGTTGTTTAAAACTCAAAAAGTTTATTAATAAAGACAGTGCCTATTTAAAAATGTGTTTCACCGAGTTTGGAGATATGAGCTCCACGCGATCAGCGGGAGCTCAGTAATCATGTATCCAATGAGAGCAGCCTCACCTCGGCTTGTCCTTCTGATGTGTGCCGCTGGCTTTGATGTCTCTTTAGTGGTTAAACATAAAATATCATTCGTTTTGGGTAAATCTAACAGGTCATCTTTGGCCTGTATTCAATGTATCTGTATGTTAAAATGAAAATAAAAAAGGCAAATTGATATAGTATTTCGTTTCATTGTAATGACTGTATATATACTCACATATTGCTGAACTAAGTACGCATCTGCAGCTATTATTATGTTTAAATGAAAACGAAAGGAGGCAGTGGTATTTGATATCATCCCAGCAGGCACAGTACATCAATGTGACGTCAGGAAGACGTTGGACTCCTACTAATCCAACAGCAGTCAGACGTCATATTTTTGTTGAAAATGAAAGTCGGGTTGACATCTAAACCCAACTTTGTTTGACGTCAAACTACGATATCAGACAGACGTTGAATTTTGGTTGGAATAAGCACCACACTGCTACAAAGGGCAAAATGCATGGGAGCACATTAAATATCTCAAGATCTCAGCAGAGGAGGATTAAACAACTCCACAAACATCATTACCAGCTTCACTTATTAATAACCAGACTGACTATATTTCTGTAAGACGTCTACAAATTTTTTTATTGAAAATTAACAGGGTTTTAACTGTAATGTGTTTAATTTCCATAACAGCATAACAGTTAAACACCATAACAGTGATTAGTGTTTCCATTAGTTGGGCTCTTAACACTTAATTTGTCTTTTGTGGCTGCTGTGACGGTTTGTTTGTCGAGCACATTTGCAGCATCAAAGAAAGCTAAAATTATATGAGATCAGGTGATGCCTGTTATCTGTTAATGGTTTTATAATCATCAGGATTCACTGATGTTTTTTAATCTAACAATTATGTTCTTCCGTTAGTACATTCATATTACAAACCCTGTTTCTGCCACATGAGATCCAGCAGTATTATAACAATCAGTTGTGTCAATATTCATGAGATAATTATGTGATTAAGTGCTGATTGATCATAAGTGATGAACACTGGATGTTAACAAGCAGAATCACCAAAAGAGAAAATCACAATTTGTGTGTCACTATTATATTGGTCAGTATTTGCCCTAGTTGGGATCTTGGCTTGTGACTTTTTAAACTTACAATTAGTTTGGCAAGCCAAGAGCAAAAATCATCAGGTTATAATGATTATGTTTTAATGTAATCATTATTTGACCTGAATTGCTAAACTCATTTGCAGACTTTTCTTTAAATAAAACTTCCATTATTGAGTGTAATAGCTTTGATTCCTCAATGAAAGAGTCTGTGTTTTCTATATATTTTGTAGGCATCTCTTGCAAATGATTCTGAATTTTTTCATTTTTATTAAAGAGTCTTGATTTTAGGCATACATAGATAACAAGAATCAGCATATGAATCTCAATAATGGTGACAAACAGCATATTCAGATAAACAGATCTCTGAACATCACAAAAATAGATACTAGAAGTTCACATAAAAACAGTAAAAATAAAATATAGTTAGAATTAAAAGTTTAAAAGACAGTTCAGCCCATAATTTATTCAAGCTGCAATTCATGATGGGAGCCATGGATGAGTTTTTATTGGCTACAACATGTTTTTTTGATGCTCATGCTGATTCTTGATGTCTGTGTGTCTAAACTAAAGAATTCTTTCTTTATGTAGAACTAACTTTTAAAAACTTTTTTTCACCTAATTTAGATACGCAGTAAAAAAAAAAAAAAACTCAGCCATTAAAGCCACTCCATGACAATTAGTTCTAACCAACTATCAATACCACATGATTGCCTTAGCTCTGGTCTGTATGTTATAACTCATTTACCACAGCCACACACAATCTAAAGTTAATAACTGAAAGGTCAAGATCCCAACTAAAACAAACACTGACCACTATGATGGTGACACACCAATGTTGGGGATGCTGTTTGTGGAGATAATTTATCATCTGCTGAGATCTTGAGCGATTTAATATATTTTATTTCAGTTGATTTCTTCTAAGGCTGTGGCTAAAGTCAGTAGTTCTTGTATTTCTTTTTTTTTTCAGTGATTTTACTGTGTAAACTATCAACTATCACTTTCAGTATAATTGCAGTTCAGACTACAAACATAGAGGTAAACTAGTTATGTACTCAAAGTTTGCTACTGTTATACTTAAAGTATACTTAAAAGTATACTTTTATATACTAGAAAGTGGGACAATTTAGTATTGAAACAGTACAATAACAAGTATACTAATAGAACACTGATATTTGTATACTTGCTACTTAAAGTATACTTAAAATTATACTTAAACTTTACTTGAATATACTTAAAGAATAATAGTTTCACTATATTTGCAGAAATCTCTGGTAAATATTAATGCATAATGTACATTGAGTGAGCTTTGAATAATACACATTTTATTCAGGGGAGTAATAAATAAATAACAATACTTTTTTCTTGAGTTTAACCCTGAGGTATTCCTTACTTGGGTCACACTCATACTCCTCGGATGGTCAAAAGTGACCTAACACCTTAACTGTAACCTATTAACTAAATAAATGTAGCCTACTATATTAGCTTAATTATTTTTATTTGATGTTTTGATGAGATATACTAAATCATTTCTGTAATGCAATTGTTACCCATTATGGACCACATGAAATGTGTAGTTAATTAATCTAAATTTTTTAGGATGAAATTGTTTTGGTGTTCAATTAATACAATTTCACTTTCTTTTAACAAAAAAGTACCCAGACAATTTGCACGGTATATAATCTCTTTAATTAATGTGTAATCTTTAAAAAAAAAAAAAATCAATGTTTAACCTTCAATGCCTCTTTTTTTATTTCTTATAATATACTTATAAGCTCCTTGATTAACACAATAATTGCTGTGCAAAATGCCTAATTTTGTCCATGTCCTCTGCTCACCAAGGTGTTGTGGTTCACAACAGCACTCTATGTACTTGTCATTATAGGCTACTTAAGGTAAGCTTTAGGGTTTAAAACAAAGGGTCAGCACTCAAAAAAAAAAAAAAAAATTCTGTCATAATCTACTTGCCTTTTTCTCTCCACACAATGGAAGTCAATGGTAATCAAAACTGTTATTTATTTACGATTTATTTGATGGGGACAGCATTCATGAATGAACAGATAGAAAAAAATTCCTTAAAGGCTAATTTTCATATAGTAACTGGCAACCTAAATTAAAAAGTAAACACATAATCATATTAGGCAATAATCACAAATGCATTTAAAAGAAGAAGAAGAAACAAGCAAATCATTTTATAGTGCTCCTGACATTCTTAAAAATATCTATCAAAATATTTTGTGTTTTGCAGAAGTTTTACAGGGTTTGAATAACATTACAGTGAATAAATGATGACAGATTTTACATTTGTGTGTGGTATGTCTAATTTATTTCTAGTAGATAAATGTAATGTGAAATATTACATCAAAGTTTGAGATAAATAGTTGCAGACATGGTCTTGTCCATGGTCTTTTAATGGAATATTTTTCACTGAATCGTAAGATTGTTCAGTAATCATTTTATGCACAAATAAAAATAGAGCATAAAATGTACACTCCAGTAGGAGTCAGGACAATGCGACAGATGATAATTATTTTGAACACAACCTTATTACTTAAAATTATTTGTCTAAATCCTTACAAAACAGTTTACCACTGAAAGTGAAAAAACGCCAAGTATATTCTCTGAGTTGAACTTTTCTTGTACAATATCACTTTTGCATTTTCAGTGTGTCCGTTTACTGGCATGAGCTCTATATCACACACAGTTCTTAATGGCACAGCCACTGTGAGTGTCAGTCTCTGTTAAGGTGTATCTCGGTGAGTAGTTGTGCCGCTCTTTTGGGCAGCTAGTGCAGAGTACCACCCCACCGAAAAACAGAAAGCCCGCTTTGACCCAGCCCACATAGTGTAGAGCGCCAACCCCTATATCCCTCTTCGCGCTTCAGGCACGACACAGGTACCACAGAGGTCAGTCCAGAAAGCATTAATGTGATCCCATAGACCACCACAATCCGTACTTTGGCTCATGGGTTACTGAGGCAGTTTGTGCAATCAGCCCCAACCAGAAAGATGAGGAAAGCCAACCAGGTCAGAGCCATGGTGGTCAAGATCAGCCCGCGATCCGCCTGTAGGGAAGGATCCAAATCCAGCAGCGCTTCATAGAGTTTACACTGCATCTGACCAATGCTCTCGTACACACACGTCATCCACAATCCTTCCCAGAAGACCTGAGCCACCACAATGTTTGTGCCGATGAAGGCTGTCACCTTCCACATAGGCAGAGCACAGATGATGATGGTTCCTGCAAAGCCGATCATTGAAAGAGTGATTCCCAAGACCTGCAGAGCCATGGTGGAGCTGGAGAGGATAGAAAACCGAGACAACCATTTGAAAATTCTTGTTTTATTTCTGAGAAACAATGTTTTAAATAATAAAAGAGATGTGAGTTAGTTGCAGCACTAGCATTTAAATTGCTTTCTCTCATTAGGGGCAGTTTATCAAACTACAGGTGACGTTTAATTATAATTTGTGTTTGAAGCGGGAATTAAACCGATTCTGGCTGAGCAGCAGATTTCTCAACAGAGAGCTGAAGAGGTGCTTGTCATGCTATTATTTCTATCTTTGCATGCTTAGAGATGTAAACAAGTCATGTCAATGCATGTATTCTGACATAAAATAATTTGAATGTGCTTTGCTTAAAAGAATATGTGACATTTCCTTGAAGTGTTGACCAGAAATAACCCTCCCAGCTAGGAATGTCATTGTTCTAAGAATGTTCAGAGAACATGTTCTGGGAATGTTTTCAGCGTCAAGTTTTATTTTAGTTCCCAGAATTTTCTGCTAAAAGGTAGGATAACATTCTCTAAAAACATTGTAAAAATGTTTATTGATAACATTATTAGAAGAATATCGCCTAACATTCAAATTAAGATATAAACAGGAAGCCTCCCATTGAGCATAGGCTGTGTACTCAAATGTTGCTCAGATGTCAAATTTTGGTTGAATGTAAAAACCCAACCTTTGCCATGTTCAGTAACTCCAACAACAGTATTTCCAACTTCACATACTAAAAACCAGATTGACTTTATTTCTGTCATACAGTTTATTTGGGCAGTGTTACACTTGAAGTTTAAATGCTTTGTTTTTGCTGCTGTAGCTATGTATGTTTTGACAAAACAGCAGGAGAATATAAGATCAGAGGATGCTGGTTGCTTGATGATTAAAATATCATTGCATAGTGACCTGATTTCCTACAGTCTAATCTATGGTGTTAGTTGCTCATTAATATAGTTTTTTTTAGGGTAAGTCAATGGTTCTACAGACTGACACCAATCTGAATTTCAATCAGATTATATATACACATTTATACTTAACCTTTTCACACAGAGTGTATAATGTGTATAATGTGTGTATAATGGTGTGTGTCACCATTATAGTGGACAGTGTTTGCTTTAGTTGGGATCTTGGCTTGTGACTTTTTAGTTTAAAAATTAGTTTGGCAGGTCAAGAGTGAAAGTCATCGGGTGGTGATGATTATGTTTTAATGTAAATGTTGTTTGACCTGAATCACTGAACTCATTTACAGTTTTTTCTCTCAGTAAAGCTTCCATTATTTATTGTAATAGCTTTGATTCTACAATGAAGGAGTCTGTACTTTCTTTACATTTTGTAGCCATCTCAAGCAACCAATTCTGATTTTTTATTATTATTAAAGATTTTTTTATTTTAGGCACACACAGATAAAAAGAATCAGCGTATGAATCTCAACAACAGTGACAAACAGCATATTCAGATAAACAGATCTACTCTGAACATCACAAAACTAGATACTAAAAATTCACATAAAAACAGCAAAAATAAAATATAGTTAGAATAAAAAGTTACAAAGACAATTCAGCTCATAATTTATTCATACCGCAATGCATGATGGGAGCCATGGATGAGTTTTTATTGGCTACAACATGCTTTTTTGATGGTCACCATTGTTGTGATGCTCACGCTGATTCTTGATGTCTGTGTGTCTAAACTAAAGAATTCTTTCTTTTTGTAGAACTAACTTTTAAAAACATATTATGCTAAAAATGCTCGATCTCTTTTTTTTCACCTAATTTATGCTTACAATAAGGAAAGCTAAACTCAGGCATTCAGGTCACTCCATGACAACTAGTTCAAACCACAATCAATAGCACACATGATTGCCTTTGCTCTGGTCTGTATGTTAGAAGTTAGTTGCCACAGCCACACAAAATCTGACGTTGATAACTGAAGGGTCAAGATCCCACAAGCAAACACTGAACACTATGATGGTGACACACAAATTATGATTTTCTTGTTTGTTGATCTTGCTTGTTAACATCAGGTGTCTTCAATAATGCTCAATCATAACACAAGTAACTTCTTAATTATCTCATTAACTTCAACTCTGCTACAGTGTTACTTTTAACACCGCTTCAGTGTTTATATGAGTCCACACTCAGAGTGTTAAACTAACACTGGAGATTTTGCTGTGTACCATCCTCAGAAAAGGTTGAGAGCAACACATCTAATTCATCCACAAAGTTACCCAGTGGTCCTGGGGGTCGATAGACAACTACAAAATGTATTTTAAAAGGGTAGGTAACCGTAACTGAATGAGATTCAAAGGAGTTGTTGATACCCAAAGATGGTAAAGGATTAAATTCCGATCATTAGAGATGAGCAGACCAGTACCTCCACCTCTTCCAGTCAAACGCGGGGAGTGGGAAAATGAGAAATTATTGGAGAGCGCTGCAGGTGTAGCAGTGTCCTCTGGTTTGATCCATTTACATTTTGTAAATGTATGTCAGAAATAAAATCAATCTGGTTTATAAAGTGAAGCTGGTACTGTTTTTTTTTTTTGTTATTTAATGTGGAGCTTGACATTAAACAAAGTTTGGGTTTTCACTTTCAATCAAAAATTTACTTCTGAGCAGTTTAAGTCCACATTTTTTGTTATGGGAAGGTTTATTAGAATGTTAGAGGATAATGTTCTAACAATGTTATCAATAAATATATTGCCTCTAAAAAAATATCCAGAACATGAACAATTTCTAGCTGGGCTGCTGAGGAGGGAAATAAGAAATATAACAAATAAGGCTTCCACTGTTAGCAAGGCCAGGTTGTTTGTGTGTATAAGCCTAAGAACTGTGTAACACGAGCCATGTAAGGAAGGCTATAGGCAGGAAAAATAGTTCTCAATTGAACTGAAACTTTAAAATTTTTTATATGAACTATATGTTAAATAAAAATAGCTGTATATTAACTATACATCAACTAAAATTAGCTGAATACAGGTGCATCTCAATAAATTAGAGTGTCATGGAAAAGTTCGTTTATTTCAGTTATTCAACTCAAATTGTGAAACTGTGTATTAAATAAATTCAATGCACACAGATTGAAGTACAGTAAGTAGAGAACCAGAATGGGTAATACCGCCGCGTTAACTGCAAGTCAGTTGCATGTTAAAATCATTCACGAAACGAAAAGGGTAATTGTAAAATGTTGGTTTGTAAATGGAGATAAAAGGAAGAAGTAAAACAACAACATTATAATATAACATTGTAACATCCTTAAAAACCATTAGAAAATTTACAGTGCGTTAATTTCAAAATGTGGGATAGTCTTAGGCTACAGTCTACTCATCAAAAATTTTAAGAAAGGCGCTTACTGCATGCTATTGTTATTAAACAGTCATTAAATAATAGGCCTATATATATATATATATATATATATATATATATATATACAACGATTAAAGCTAAATGTTTTCATTTCGGTTAATTCTTGGTTAAAAGTTCCATATGCAGAGCGAAATGAGAACGGTCCAGCATTTACAAATAATTCTTATTTCTAAATCGCGCTGGTGCCTCATGTGCACATATTCATTGGAAACAGTGCAGTTGTTCACCGTGTCATTCGGCACGAGCAGCGGTCCACTTTGGCATATTTTTGCTCATTATGATTTTTTTTTGTCGATGCTGACAAAGCGTGAACTACAAGCCTATTTTACCTCATGAATAATAGTTAAGCTTCAAATTGGTAACATCACGAATATGGAAATGTTTGGATAACGTAACCTTATGTTTCCTTTAAATTATTATTATTACATTTTTTTTTTTTTATAACTAAGCATATATTATTATATACTGCAATTTTTTTTATCCATTATAATTATTTTAATATTTGTTCTGTTCTGTTCTGATGAATTTGTTACATTTAAAGGATTCGTTGTAAAGTCAAGGTAACAAAAAATATCCTGTTGGTACATTAGCCTATAACATTTAACAACTTATACATGACTTACTTTTTTTTCCTCTCACAAACTTAATTTATTTTTTAGCTTGTTTAAAAAAAAAAAATACATGCAGCAAATGAAAATAGGCGATTAATTGGTTAAAATTTGGTACCGCGGCTTAACAAATTTACATTATATACTTATTAACAGAGTCTGGGCCTAATAGGCTATGTTGTTAAGTATTTACAAGTTTCGTGTGTGTTTTTGTTCAGATTATTATTATTTTTTTATTGCATCTGAAAATGACATTGTGCATCACATTCACTTCACGTGCTCTGCACAGAATCTGCCTCCTGTGATGGTTAGCTGTGGATATAAAGGTTGCTGTCCCATTTTATACAGGAATTGTTCATTTAAAGTAAACAAATAAATAAGTAAATAAAGAAATATAATGTTTCATGGTAACATGCAATCAAGGTCTTCGGATACTGTAAGCTACAAGTCCATTTAGGCTATTTAACATGCACTGTGACATTTTACCATTTTAACTTATAAATTCAATGAGAAATAGTATTGAAATTCAAGTTGAATCTAGTATAAAATATGTTTTAATAGCTCAAATTATTTCTATGAATCAATAATATGTTATTGTGACTTTTTCATCTTATAATTTTTTTTATGAGCTGCATTCGTTTTCCGAAACCAAGCACCCACTTTTTTCTTTTTTGAATCTATTATTCACGCATATCTCCTACAACTGATATTTTTTTTTTTTTTAGCAAGGTCAGGGGAATCAAAATCTAATTACATCATCATTAGAGTTGCCAGTTCACTTCAGAAATGGAAAATAACGGCTATTTGAGATTATTTATTTTATTCTTTATTTTTAATATTTATTCTTGTAGAAAATAAGTGTTTATTCTTTAAGAAAATAGGGTACAGAATAAGGGATGATCCAAATATTTGTATTGATAATACATTTTTAATAATATAGGCCTCTGCCTGCAGTTAAAAAGTTATCATATTTGTTTGGCTTCATCCATTTATGTAGGCTACAATTATAAAAAAAAAAACAAAAAAAACATTCCAAATAAATAACGTCAATTTTAGCATTATAGAATTGGGGTAGTAATTTAGGAGGTGAAAATACTGTGGAAATTACAAATGGCATGAGACAACTGAAGGTCTATGAAATTTTAGTCAATAAAGCATTTTTTAAACAATGGCACTTAAAGTTTTCAACTAAAATATTATTTCAACCATATTGCCTGTGAATAAACAAAATGCATACGATGAAAGGACATTTAGGTTGTAAATGTTTTTTTTGTTTTTTTTAAATCTATTTAACAGCATGAAATTGCAATGAAAAACTTCTTCCTTCAGGTAGACTGGATGTTTTCCTGCCTTGCTAAATGTTGGGCTCATGATCAATGAGTTGTATTGGTTGTATCAACTGATTTAGTAAAATCAAAACTTGCTGACGGTGATCCTGGCTGCTGTCAGCATGAGTCGCACGTGCTGTGAAGCGGGAGCAGCTGACAGAGAATTCTGCTTAGTCTTAAAGGGTTAGTTCGCCCAAGAATCTAAATTATGTCATTAATAACTCACCCTCATGTCATTCCAAACCCATGAGACCTCCGTTTATCTTCTGAACACAGTTTAAGATATTTTAGATTTAGTCCGAGAGCTCTCAATCCCTCCATTGAAGCTGTGTGTACGGTATACTGTCCATGTCCAGAAAGGTAAGAAAAACATCATCAAAGTAGTCCATGTGACATCAGAGGGTCAGTTAGAATATTTTGAAGCATCGAAAATACATTTTGGTCCAAAAATAGCAAAAACTATGACTTTATACAGCATTGTCTTCTCTTCCGGGTCTGTTGTGAGCCTTCCTCAAACGCATACGATCACAAATAACAAAGATTTTCAGAGAAAGAATGATTCATTATCAATTGATAATTTGTTATTATTATGGTCTTGTGGAAATAATAATATGGGCTGCGAGAAAATAATGAATAGGGCTTTTCTAAAAAGAGTGGGGCTGCTGTGAGTGCATGCATGTTTCAACCCAGTAACATGACAACACACCATTACTCGCAGCCAAAAACAGACCGAGTTCAGTTCAGCTGGAGGGGGTTGGGGTTCGGGGCTAGTTCTGTATAGCTTGTGGGGGTCGTGAATTTCTTGCTTTTTCATATCATATGGACAGTGTCTTAACTCGTTAAGTTAAGATGCCTTGACTACAAAATAAAAAAAAAATAAATAAAAAAAAAGGATGCAAACTGTTGTGTTATTTTTATTTTGTTGTGTCCAAACAATGTTTATGTTAACGTGCTTGGATACAGCACTCTGTGAACAGACAGCTTCTTTGGCAGTTAATGTCTGTGGCTCCTTGTGAAGGGGTTCAATGATTGTCTTCTGGACAACTCAGATCAGCAGTCTTCCCCATGATTGTGTAGCCTTGTGAACCAAACTGAGAGACCATTTTGAAGGCTCAGGAAACCTTTGCAGGTGTTTTGAATTGATGAGCTGATTGGCATGTCACCATATACTAATTTGTTGAGATAGTGTATCAGTGGGCTTTTGTTAAATGTGAGCCAAAATCATCACAATTAAAATAACCAAAGACTTAAACTACTTCAGTCTGTGTGCAATGAATTCATTTATTACAAGATTTTTACAATTTGAGTTGAATTACTGAAATAAATGAACTTTTTGCACCTTTTATTAGCTATTATATGAAATAAATTATTTGTAGTCAAAAACAGGTCTATCACGTTATTTGTTGTAAAATAAAACAGCAATGCATCATCTTGTTCTCAGTATGCACACGTTTTGTTCGACTGACTAATGGTGTCAGTAGGTTTTCCTGAACAGCAGGTTTTCCTAGTGTTGAGTACTGTGTGTTCCAATCCCCCACACACAGAAAACAGAATGAGAGTGAACGCAGTACAACCAAATAATTAAAATAAATCCTAATAAAATAAATAAAACAAAATAATATATATATATTTTTTAACAATTTAGGAAACATCTTTAATTTAAAATTCCTATAAGATGTATCGAAAAAGACCAACCAGTAAAACATTCTGCACAACAACTGTTTATGCCTGTATGACCCATCATGTATAGCAACACAAATGCATAATCTTAGACCAAATTCTGTTTAATGGCATGTTCTTCTGAATGTAAACATGGCCACTGTCTTCCCCAGAACAGCTGAAAGAATGTATGGTGATTATGTTGATAGTTTTTTTTTTTTTTTTATCTTGCTGGCAAATATTAAATGATTTCCATCCACCACTCTTTCACCACTGAGAAGCATAAGTTTATTTTTTTGGCTGTAAATTCAGTCTCACAAAGCAAAAGCATCCATATCCTAGGAAATACCCCAAAATCTAATCAAATAAAAAAATAATAAAAAAAAAACAATATATTTGCTAAAAATATGTTTTATAGTATATTTATGTAAAATTTCTACCAATATATTTTTGACAATTCTTGAAAAATAAATTAAAAAATATAAATATAGATTATATTCAAGGCAGTTAAGAAATTATTTTTGCGCTCCATATTTCCAATCCAGAAAATACATTCACGTTTCACATTTAAACAAAAACCTTATTTGTTGTCTATAACATGTGTGAACATATATTTGAAAAAAAATGTATATATACATATATATATATATATATATATATATATATATATATACATATATATTAATTTGAGAAAAATATATAATTTAATATAATAAATTATTTTTTAATTCTTATTCTTATTATTTTTATTATTATTATTATTTTTGGTGTTTGGGCACATTAAATTCATGCATATAAATCCACACATCATTACTGTGATGCTGGATCTGTGTGGCTGAGAAGAGTGTTGACCCCACTGGGTGGCTTTGACATTTGTATATGACAGACGTTGAACAGTGCTCTTTTGGTGGACAAGAACTGCAAAGCAGCCCCCCTCCCAGCACCAGGAGGAGCCCTGCAGCCCAGCCGAGGTACAGTGAAGCACCCAGCTCTCTGCGCTGAGCATCCAGTAACTGGGGATTGTAGAAGTCATTTACTATAATGACAGCAGTCCAGGACACAGTGATAAGACACAAAACTCCATCAGAACCACACCAGGAACAATGGATGCTTTCACTTTTCTTCATTCCTCAGCTATAAAGTTTGTCCATTTCCTTGAGACGAGCGCCACTTTTGTTTAATTAAACTTGTTTAGAATCATACTGAAAGCTTTCTACAGTAAAATTCAGTGTGGCTATATTTATCAAGGTTCATATGAAGTACAGTATTTAATGTTAAGACAGAAATATTTTACAAAAAGCACCTGACCCACATCCTGTTGTCAATATTCAGACGTCTTTGTTAACAGACAGACCTCTTTGATAGTATCACTACTGACATCTTGACTAACCGGTCTGGGAGGACCTGAAACCAAAGTTCAGCAAAACAACTTCAGTGTTTTGGTTGGAATAGGGATTCAATGTTTTTCATTTAAATATAAAAAATATTCAAATGTCTTGCTTCAGTGAAATAATGAAATTCTGTGCTAACCTTTTTTGTTTTTTAAATGTGCTAATTTGCTGAAATGTATGCACATGAATCTCAGGGAGGGATTGTTATTTTGGCATGCCCCAGGCATAGATATTTCAAAAAGGCCCATTAGCAGTGCATTCAACTGTTTATAACTTTATGGCCCATCATATGGTAAAGACACAAATACATAATCAGAATTTGACTAAATTCTAATTGATAACATACTAATATTCTTTTGCATGTTCTATAAACATGGCCATTGCATTCATCAAAAGACCGGAAAGAATGTATATGTGGGTGCAGCTTAAAAAAAAAACCAATCTGTTTCTTCTTACTCTTCCTCCTCTACTCCTCCAATTCTACCTAATAATAACAAAACCAACCATATGCTAAAGTGTTATAATAGCTATATTATTGATGTAAAATAATAGTTTTCTTCTAATCATTGCACTGTTTCAGTGTGTGATTAGTACTAAATATTACTGGATAAATATTATTGAACAAACACATTACATTTTTTTCTAAATTTCTCTGAATGAAGTGGAGACAGACTAAACATGTATTATAGTTATTATTTATTTATTTTTACAGCAAAACATAGACAGCATGGCTAAAAACTGGTTTTACCGGTCTTTGGCAACATCTCTGTTAACATTGTCAACATTTTAGTCACCGTCAGAGGTGAGCATGATCTGTATTGTTTTCTATGATGTAAGAATATTCAATATTTTCAAACTATTACTATGAAATGATGTCAAAGCAGTATCAATAAATTGTTTTACAGAAACATTTATTTTAACAAACAAACAGTAAGACAAATTAACTGATTTATGTTTAAAAAAATGTAGAAGGTTAATGCACATTTTACAAAACCATTGCCTTTGTAATTTATAACAGTCAGTCATCTATAATGATTAATGGAACTATTCATGTTGTCTTATTAAACATAAATTACAAGAACAGTTGGCTTCTGAAAAACAGGGAATTGTATTCCCTGAGTTAGAATCCTCTCATCAAATTACAAATGCACACTTTCTATTTCAGTGATCTGTAGAATCACACAAAATCTCAGTAGATAAACTACGCCATATCAGAAACTGTCTTTCCATTGTTTCTCCTTAGGAAATCCACAGATGGGAATAAAAAGGTTTAATTAAAAAAAGAGTCTTTTTAAATAAAAAGTCTTTGCGTGTGTGATCTTCAGACATAGGCTTTGCTGGTGGCTGTGGACCTTGGCTGAGAGTACTTGATGTTGTATTTTTCTTCTTTAGGTGGGCAGGAGCTGCACAGAATGCCTCCTCCAAGGAGCAGCAGTGCAGCCGCACCGAATCCGATATAGATAGAAGGCCCCAGCTCCCTCCGTTGGGCATCTGTGAGAAGGGGATTGTAGAAATCCCTGACGATGGTGTTTGTTGTCCAGCAGACTGGGACCAGGACCAACACTCCAGCAATGATGAAGATCACACCACTGGCGATAGCCACCTTTGCCTTGCTGTCTTCCCTCTCAACAAAGTTGGTGCATTTTCCACCGGCAATCCCCAGGATGACCCCAAAGAGGCATATGATGATGGCGATGATCACAAGCGCCCGAGCAGCCTGCAGGTCCTGAGGTAAAGCCAGGAGCGAGTCATAGATTTTGCACTGCATCTGTCCTGTGCTCTGGACCACACAGTTCATCCACAAGCCCTCCCAAATGATCTGTGCTGTCACGATGTTGGCTCCAATAAATGCAGTCATCTTCCACATGGGAAGGGCGCAAACGATAATCGCTCCCAAGAAACCAATAAGTCCCAGGGACAAGCCTAGGATCTGTCGACACATAGACACCATTTTTCTCTCGTTTGCTCGGCTTAGTTGGCTTATAGAAGAAAGTGTTTGCTCCTCTGTTAATCGTAATAATGACTTCTGTTCCTAGCCTTCAGAGTTTTAAGATTGTCTCAGAAGGGAGGAGTCTAGGTCGGATCGGCCTGAAACCAGGTTAAGGTACATTTTCAAGCCTGACCAGATTCCAAAGCAGGGAATGACGATGCACTGGCTAGTTTCGGGGGAGATATGCATCAACAAGGAACTGAAGTGTCACACAAATGCAAAGGCACCAAGTCATTAACCGAAAGGATTTAGTTGATATTACACACAAACTTGTTGAGTCTCAAAACTAAAAATATAAAGCTAAAAATAAGGCTAAAAAATATAAGCCATCCATACACCTGTCATGGTGCACACAGCGGGGAGGAGTGAGGAGACTTAATAACTTAAACTTAAATAGCCTTTAATAAATGAAAACACAGGGGACATTCCAAAACTAAAGCGTGAGCATGAACATAAAGAAACACTGAGAATGTAACGAGTTGACCAGACAAACAAGAACAGGCAGGAAATAAGGGGAAGTCGTGGCCTAATTGTTAGAGAGTTTGACTCCTTGTGAGGTTGTGAGTTTGAGTCTTTGGACAGCAATACATGACTGAGGTGCCCTTGAGCAAGGCACCAAACCCCCAACTGCTCCCCGTGCGCTGCAGCATAAATGGCTGCCCACTGCTCCGGTTGTGTGTGTGTGTGTGTGTGTGTGTGTGTGTTCACTGCTGTGTGTGTGCACATTGGATGGGTTAAATGAAAAGCACAAATTCTTAGTATGGGTCACCATACTTGACTGAATGTCACGTCACTTTCACTAATATACATTGGATGATTACAAAACACAGGTGCCAGGGTTTAATCAATGAAAATAAACAAGGACAGGAAGGTGACCCAATAAGGAAAGACAAGAACCAAAAAAGAAATGCAAGGAAAACCATAACAAAACAAACTGAACATGTGACAACAACATCAGTGGATTGATGGCAGGATGAATTAAATGCTTCTTGAAACACGACACATAAACCAATGCTACATTAACACTGGATAGAATTTTTTTTTCCTGTTAATATCCTGGAAGAATTCACTGTGTGTGCTTTCTAAGTAAAGTTTGCAATTCAATTTCATCGACACTTTTCTTTCAAATTAAATGGCCATTTTAATCACATTTTCATTTGTTGCATCACATTTTTGTTTGTTTGACAGCTGTGGAATATAGAATCAATTAAAAAGTTTCAGATAGTGAAGAATAGATGTATAAATGAAACTCTGAGATCATTTGTAATAATCATGAAATATATTTATTCACAAGACAATGTAAAGATCCAAAGCTATACAAATTGTCAAAATATTCCCCAGCGGAGAAGCAAAGTAAAAAAAAAAAAAACACTTCACAAATGGCATGATTTGCAAAAGTGAATAACACAACAGTACTTGCAAAGTTCACCTACTCTGTTGAAACATATACATACAGTATACAGAGTTCATTAGCATTACATCATCTCAACCAGTAGAACAACTTGAAGGAGAGGAGAAAGAGGACAAACAAGATTTTCCAAACCATCTTCATTCAAAGGTTAGCAAAGAATAAGACACTCCAATCATGTCATACATTCATTAATTTAACCAAACACTGAAATATATAGAGATTACATTAAAAAAAATTCAGAAAGTGTCAGTTCAAATTATTGTCCACTAGCTAAAGATATTGTCCTGGAACAGGTGAGTAAGTTGGGGGTGGATATGGTTTGTTAGGTACATAAGCTCCAGTATATACAGCACTCGGTGCATATGTTTTGGCAGGCATGTAAGATCCAGGAGGCCCATACATAGGTCCTTGGTAGGGGTACATGCCTGGATAATTTGGATACATATCTTCACTTGGTGGGCAGGAAGTACACAAAATGATTCCTCCAAACAGAAGAGATCCTGAGGCGGCCCAGCCAATGTATATGGATGCCCCAAGCTCCCTCTTTTGGGTCTCGATTGTGAGAACGCTCTGAAAATCTGAGATGGTGTAGGCTGAGGACCAGCAGACCGGAATAAGACAGATGACTCCAGCTACAATGCACAGGATCCCACCCAGAACCAGCACTTTGGCCATGGAGGACTCTTTCTTCAGACAGCTGCTGCACTGGCCTCCCACAAACGTCAAGAGCATTCCAATGAAGCTGATCACTATTGCGATGACGATCAGCGCACGTGCTGCTTGCAAGTCCTGGGTCAGTCGCATGATTGAGTCTTGGATTTTACACTGCATCTGTCCTGTGCTCTGCATCACACAGTTCATCCACAATCCGTCCCAGACTATCTGACCCGTGACAATATTGGCACCGATGTACGTAGTGACGCGCCACATGGGAATGCCACAGCAGACACATATGCCAACAAAACCAATGAAGCACAGGATCTGGCCAGAAACTTCTTTAGCAATCCTCCCCATGTTAAAGCTGCTTGTGTTGTTAAACTCAAACGCAGCTGCTGGTCTGGTCTTAACCCATAGGTGTCTGAGAAACAAACAGGAAGTGTCAGCCTGTTTGATTTAGACACAGACACTGGGAGGAGTTTTGCACGCATGTCTGTTTGGTTAATCCTGTTGAACAAGATTTCGAAGAAAGATTCTTCAGATATGCTGCTTGCTCAGTGCTTTCCATGAAGACGCATTCAGATCTGGTTTCTGCATGTAGCTGCTGTCTTGTCTTTCTTTACTGTGCCAAAGATAATGCCATTGACTTCATCCTTGTTAACAAAGATTTGAAGATTCTCTCAGATGAGTGGAAACTGGTTTCAAGTTAATGAACACTGGTGTTTAACAAGATATTAAATTGATATCTGAAGAGGTGAAATGATGAATAAATGGCACATTATTCAGTATGTTATCAGATGCAGAAATTAAGTACATTTTATAAAAATTGCTTAATGTAGAAATATCTTGAGCTCAAGATGTTTCATAGACAGATAACAGTGAGTTTTTATAATGTTCAGGCTTTATTTTAGGTTAGAAAGTATATAGTGCATGACATCTTTTAAGTGCCTTCAAAGTTTCCATCACTGGAACTGAAATCTGACTAATAATATGCAGTTGCAACTCTTGAGTAATGACATAGAAATTTCAGTGAATGTCACATAAATATCCTGTATATAATAAAGGCTAATGCTCATAGTAGTTGCATTGAGCCAAGATTGAAATATTCTGATGTTTTGATTACTAGTGATTAGATTTTGCCATAACATCTAAACCATGTGTCTTTCTTATTTATTTCACGTATTTATGTATTTGTTTCTTTACTTATCGTTTGAAATGGTTCCCGTCTCTAATACGCATTAATCCACAAATGACTTAAGCTGTTAACTTTTTTAATGTGGCTGACACTCCCTCTGAGTTCAAACAAACCAATATCCCGGAGTAATTCATGTACTAAAACAGTACACTGACTGAACTGCTGTGAAGAGAGAACTGAAGATGAATGCCAAGCCGAGCCAGATAACGAATGAAAGATTGACTTGTTCTCGAGTCAAGAACCAGTTGCATCTGTTTTTGGATCACCAGTACACTGAACTGAGAACCGTTTCTGTCGGACGCGTCCGATTCGAGAATCGAGGAGCTGATGTTACTGCGCATGTGTGATTCAGTGTGAATCAGACCGACACACAGAGCGTCTGAAACGAACTGATTCTTTTGGTGATTGATTCTGAACTGATTCTGTGCTAATGTTATGAGCGCGGGTAAACCAAAGGCTTGAATCAAGGACAATCATTGCAAATGACGTCATTACGTCGAGTGCAAAAGAACCGGTGAACAGTTTTTTTTCAATTGGTGTATTGAATCGAGCTGTCCGAAAGAACCGGTTCGCGGAAAAGAACCGAACTTCCACTACTACTACTGGTGATCCGAAAACCGATGCAACCGATTCTTGACTCGCGAACGAGTCAATCTTTTGTTCGTTATCTGGCTCGGCTCGGTGTTCATTTTCAGTTCTCTCTTCACAGCAGTTCAGTCAGTGTACTGCTTGAGTAAATGAATTACTCCAGGATATTGGTTTGTTTGAACTCAAAGGGAGTGTCAGCCACATTAAAAAAGTTAACAGCTTAAGTCATTTGTGGATTAATGCTTATTGGAGACGCAAACCGTTTCAAATAATTCAGTTTAATTTGGTGAACTGGTTCAAGAAGATCCGGTTAAATCAAATAATTTGTTTGTGAACCGGACATCATGAGGAATGAAATGAGGATGAGTCAATAATGACATAATTTTCATTTTTGGCTGAACTAACGCTTTAATGTTTATTTGAATTCTCACTCGAGGGCTTTTGCCTGTAAAACACAATAAAATGCATAAAATTATGTTATTTCTTATTTATATGTGGTTAGGTCAAAACAAGTAATCAGATTTTTTCAGATAATATAACCTAAATCGGATTATATTAATTAAAATGTGTAATATAATGAATGAATTCCATTTTTGTATTTAATTTTGAATCAGTAATGAAATACAATTTTTAGTTGATCCAGCACTGTTGTACACATTTTAAGTAAATAAAAAATTATAATAATAAAAAAATAAACAATCTATATTTAGAATCCCTACATTAAAGCTGTAATATATACATGACTCATTTATCCAAAGCAATTTGCTCTGCACTGAAGACATTAAGCATTCCCAGAAAATAAAACCCATGATGTTTCCTGTATTCGCTTTACTGTTTGGGCTAAAAAAAAAGAATATCATTTTATAGAATTTATCCAATGCAATGGGAGTTGCTTAATGATACATGTAGAGGCATAAATATTATCTCAACATAAATATTATCACAACAAAAATGTATCTCTATATAGAATATGTGTATTCATCATTCTTTGTAAATGTGAAGAGGAACAATAAAAATGTTATTCTATTACATGTAAAAAATATCTCAAGTAATTCTACAGATACATTGCTGACTTACAGTGATGAATTAGATCAATCATTCACTTGAGTGTGCATTTTAATTAAGGCCAGTTATGGGTTCTGCGTCTCAGACAAACTCTCTCGTAGCAGAACTGGACCTTACAGCAGAAAACTTGGGGTTGTAGATGCGTTCTTGCTTCAGTGGGCATTTTCAGCAAAGTATTCGCCAGCCAACATACAGAGATGCGCCCAACTCCCTCCGCTGGGCCTCCACCATAATGGGGTTGTAGAAGTTCTGTATGGTCGTGTGTGCAGCCCACGACACTGGGATCAGACAGAGAACCCCAGAGATAATTAGCAGAAATTCCTGCAACGATGCACGCTTTTGCTTTGGACCCTTGGTCCTCAATGCAGTTGGTGCACTTCCCACCAGCCAGAGAAATCATGATTCCACAGAGTCCAGTCAAAATGGAGATGATGATCATGGCCCAGCCCGCTTGAAGATCAGAACTGAGCGCCAGCATGGAGTCGTAGACTTTACACTACATTTGTCCAGTGCTCTGCACCACACAGTTCATCCACATGCCCTCCCAGATGACCTGTGCCGTGACGATGTTGGCCCCAATGAATGCAGACACTTTCCACTGGGGCAAAGCGCACACGATAATGATCCCTAGCCGACCCAGCATGGCTGTGGATATGCCCATAATCTGGAGTCCTTGGGAAACTTTTTTTAAACCACAGCCTTAACAGTGATAAAAATAGCCAAAAGACGTTTGCTATTTATTGTAAAGGTTTGAAAAGGTGGAGTTTGGTTTTCCTGAGCTGATGATTTGTACACAGAGCCCCTATGATTGCTCATTTACACTATAAAAACAAAACTAATGGCTTTCAGAAGCACAGCAATACTTCAAAGTCCTTCAAAGTCAGTTAAACAATAACTTTTCAAAATGACTTTGTGCTCACGTAAAAGGCCCTGTGAAAAGATATTGTCTTTGGATGGGTAATTTCTGATTGGAAATAATGTATCACATTTTTATGATAGGTAGATGATAAGTGCAGTAAAGCATAAGACACATTAAGAAATTTTCTCATCTATTTTGCAACCACACAAAAGGACTATTTAAATCTTTTTACTGATCAGCTGTGATTAACTGGAGAGAGCTTTCTGTTAGTGTTTGCATTCATCTCATTGGCAGAACATACTTCACCCAGAAGTGTGACCTGGAGGCAGCCATCCATTCTTCAAGGGCACACAATAGCAAGAATATAAATTGTCACTGATAAAATATTGACAGTAATACAATTAAATATTATAATTATGTATTTATTTGTTTTTAGTTAATGCATGTTGCATTGCATGGATTTTTTAACATCACACATTTTAAACTGTACATCAACAGGGAAACATAATGGTGCATAAAATATGCATAAACTCATCTAAATAATTATGATCAAATTATTATTAACATTTATTTTGATTGTTTTTTTTTAAATATTAAATACAGGGGACTGGGGCTTTACTGCAGTTATCTCAGGTGTATTTTTTTATTATTATTATTTTTTTTTTTTTTTTATTTCTGTGTAGATACATAGCTTATCAGCTACTAAATGCTATTGGACTTTTCCACTTTTTATTCCCGGGCAAAAACGTACTTTCCTTAAAACTCCTGGAACTTCTCTGTTGTAAACACCTACAATTCAAAAATGTCAAATGTAAAAAATAGGAATGTATATTTGGGCCAGAATATTGCCACCTGGTGAAAAAAGAGAGAGAAATAACATAGTAAATATCATATAATGATAAATATCATATAATGCCTTTTTTCATTTCAATTTTATTTTTTTTGTTGCAATAATGCTTACAGTCAAATACCATTCATTTCACTCCCTCTCTGTCCTTGTAAGTGTGTGAATATTTTGCACTCATCATGTAGTTAGCACTTCAGTAGTTGTGACACCTCCCATATATCTTCTTTATTAGATAATTATTGAGAACCCAACCATCTTTCCAAGCAAAGAGAGTACAAGCTTAACTGTTACTGTGTAATGAAGCACAAGAAACAATTGTGTGTGTTTCTAATGAATTTATTTGTTTGTAATCCATGTAGTTGAAATGTTTTGTAGTATGGCACAAATATCTGTCACAAAGCACATGATTAAATTTACATTTTGTATAAATCCTTAAAACTAAGCATATCTGAAGAGGGAATCCACGGTTTGTGAATCCAGCTGGCAAAATTAAAAAGGAGGTATTTACAGGCCCCACAAAATTTTTGGCAGTACTGTTCTGTTCAGTGCTGTGACCTGATACGTTCATAGTATTTCACCATTAATATAAAATCTGGCAGCTGACAGCTAATTCAACCAGAACATTCAGATACATGGTCAGTTGTAACACAAACAGGTCAAAAGTTGACCAAGATACAAATTAAAGTCACTATTCACAGTGCACCTCGGTTCCTCTTTATACATAGCCTTTGTTTCCTCCTGGCCGAGCGGTGTACTTTGCAGTGTACTGATCTTTAGGAGGGCAATTTGCACAAAGCAATGACCCACCAATTATTAACAGCGCCGAAGCAGCCCATCCAATAAACAATGAAGCTCCCAACTCTCTCTTCAGTGAACTGACGGTCATAGGGTTATAGAAGTCCCTTATAACTGTATTGGCTGTCCAGCAGACAGGAATCAAACACAGAACTCCAGCCACAATGAAGATGGCTCCTGAAATGATGCCCACTTTGGCCTTGGTGCGCTCGTCCTCGATGCAGTTGGTGCATTTCCCTCCAGCAGCCGCTAGCAGGATTCCAAAAACACCCACCAGGATAGAGATGACAACCAGGGCCCGAGCCGCCTGCAGATCTGAGCTGAGGGCCAGCATAGAGTCATACACCTTACACTGCATCTGTCCGGTGCTCTGCACCACACAGCTCATCCAGATTCCTTCCCAGGTTGTTTGCGCAGTAACTATATTCTGCCCAATGAAAGCTGTGACAAGCCACATAGGGAGAGCGCAAACCACGATCACCCCGATCCAGCCGATGATGGCCAGGGCTATGCCCAGCATCTGCAATCCTGCTGATACCATGCTAGCACACTGCTTTGGTAAAACAATAGTCTTTGGTCTCCAGAACTGCTTCAGTGAACGTGGGAGCAAAGCGGGCCATTTTATGCAAAGAGAAACAAGGAGGGGCCGCACGAATCACTCTCAGGTGCACCGTCACCATTATTTGCTCCCAGGCTGTGGTGTCATTAATTAAGCAAATCCCAGTGACGAGCCTTAACTGTAATTGCATTAGGGTGGATTTGTTTTGCTGAATGATATTTTATGAATCACAATTTCATAGTTTTACATAAGGATGACTCATGGTTCAACGATGAAAGTACACTTTTAAGAAAAGCATAACAGTAATCCATAAATAAAGTCAGAAAACAAATATATTATACAGAAAATGGGTGTCCCAAGGCAAGTGAAGGGTTTTGAAAGATGAAGTAACACAATTAACTAATGCCAATATATTAAAATAAATAAAATAAAAAAGGGATAAATAGGGAAGTACCCTCTAGAACACACACCCAAAGTACACTGAACACTGATTCATTGTCTTTTCTCCTTTTGCTAATTGCAGATAAAGCTTTAGCTTAGGAGGACGATCCTGCTTAGATATAATTATTTGACAACTAAACCACTGTAATTATGGGTTTTTCTAAATTAGTCATTTGAGCAAAGCATAACATATGCCACCCTCTCACTTAAACTTGTGTTACACATGCATTTCTTTACTCTCACAAAAGAACATTTGCTTTAATGAGACTAAAAACTCATTTCAAACTTGATATTTTTCTAAATAGAAGCACTTCTAAAGAGACAAATGAGAGAAAAACAACATGCAGTTCCTGACCTGGTTTCCAGTGTCCAGGAAAAGAGGTGCAATCTTTCCCTGAAGCCACTGCAGCACTCTATAGTTAAAAGAACTAACAGAGTTCAGTATCAAAGGCTTTGCAGACATTTAGAGGCACACGGTGAAGGGATAAACGCCAATCCCAGGTGTTTGTTTTGTAGAAAATAGAAAAAAGGGGGACAGAGTAAGGGATACTGATTGTTTCATAAATGAAAGAAGGCTCTGTTTGGTGGCCAGAAGGACAACAATGGTTCTCTTTTACATGGCAGCTCATTAAAATACCCTTGGCCAGGAGAAAGAAGATACGGTTCCACACACACACACACACACACACACACACACACACACACACACACACACACACACACACACACACACACACACACACACACAGGTAAGGAATGTGTGCAATTAAGGATTCAAGGAAAGATTGTCTGCACTGTAAACCCTAATGTTGTCTTGACTTAAAAAATCAAGTAATGTTGGCTAAACATTACTTAAATTTTGCGTTTTGGCCCTGCCACTTAAAAATATGAGTTAATTTAACTAATTTACCTTCAAAATGCATAAACTTAAGATTTCAAGTGTTGTGAGCTCAAAATCATGAGTAATCCTTTGGAAAAACTCAATGTCACTCTGTTCTTCCTTTAATGTGATTGGCCATGGGAGGAATTCTGCCTAGCAACAAGAGAACAAAAGCACTGATTGGTGGATTACAAAATTCGTCCTTTTGGTCTGTTTGGTTTGCTGAACTACATTTCAAGATGACTTTTTTTTTTTTAGTGTATTATGTTAGGTGAGTAAAGTTATGTAGATATAAAGTTGTTTTGCATGATTTCTACTAGTGAAATATGTTATCCTTGTGGTACGTGATTTTGATATGGTATGATTATTGAAACGACAACTTATAGTATTTGATGAAGTGGCCCAATCGTTTTCCTTTGAGAGAAAGAACATGGCAGCTAACGTTACTGCTTAACTCGTTAGACCAATACACTGGAAACCCTAATAAGTTGACTGAACTAAATTGATTGAGTAAACTCGTTGCCTCAATTTAATTGAGTAATGGAGTCTCCCAAAACTTACATATTTAAGTTTATTTAACTTGACGCTTTTGTAGAAAACCCTAATAAGTTGACTGAACTAAATTGATTGAGTAAACTCGTTGCCTCAATTTAATTGAGTAATGGAGTCTCCCAAAACTTACATATTTAAGTTTATTTAACTTGACGGTTTTGTAGATTGTACTTAAATCACTCAGTTCACCAAACTTGGTGCTTATTTAATGTACTTAAACGATTATGTTCACTTAACTTGGTATTAATTTCAAGTGTACTTATATATTTAAGTTAACTCAACATGTAAATTTAACAGAAAATTATGTTCTTATTTTTGACCGCACACTTTTTGCACACTGAAGTAAAACAAATAACAGCATATTTAAACTTTGACCTTTTGACAAAATGTCACAATATTTATGAAAATACAGTAAACCCTATA
The DNA here is from genome assembly GCF_963082965.1 of Carassius carassius. Classification (NCBI taxonomy): domain Eukaryota; kingdom Metazoa; phylum Chordata; class Actinopteri; order Cypriniformes; family Cyprinidae; genus Carassius; species Carassius carassius. The sequence continues at coordinate 25,185,167 of NC_081795.1, read as the reverse complement.
CTGCACTCTAAAAAAAAAAGTTGTGTCAACAAAAAAATAAGGCAACTTATCGCTAGCGCTTTTTTGAGTAAACTTAACAAAAAATTACTATGTTTGCGTATTTTAACATCAACCTAATCCATTGGGCAAAGATACGTCCAGTGGACATCTTTTTATGTCTTTGCAGACGTTGAAAAGATGTCCACTGAGGAGGCAGAATGTTTTATGATGTCTTTTTTCAAATGTTTTTTATGTCTTCTGTACGTCCGATATAGACGTTCACAGATCCTCCTTACAAGGTTTTCTGTGACTTTATTTCTGTCAGACATCTAGAGAAGCTCTTATTGAGAATTAACAGAGGTTTAAATGTTGATACTTTATACATTTGAAGTCACCATTGTGGTGGAAAGTGTTTGGTTTAGTTGGGATCTTGGTCCAGTTACTTCTTGTGTAAGCTTGTCTTTTGCTGCTGTAACAGTGTATTTTAAAACACTGTTTTTGTGGCGAAGAAAGACAAACTTAAAAGAGCTCAGGTGTCATCAGCTCTTTATTGGTGTTAGCTTGTCTCTTGCTGCTGTAACTTGTGTGTTGTAAAACACTGTTATTGTGGCAATGAGAGTTGAGATCAGACGTGCACATCTTGCTTGTAATGGTGACAAGTTAAAATAAAATGTATTGCTGTAACTGTGGATTCACTTTTATGGATAGAAACCTAGTAGATAAAATAATGTACTTACTTTATGAAGACAGATCACATCGTCACAAACAGACATCAAGATTTTGGATATGCATCACATCAATGGTGACAATCAGAACAAAAAAGGCTGTAAAATAAGGATGAGTTTGTGCTATGAAGCTCTTTTGTTTGTCACCGTTGTTGTGATGCATATGCTAAATCTAGAAGTCTGTGTGTGTGAGTACTTGATTCTTTTACTCAAAATATTTCAAATGCATTCATTTTGTCCATCTTCAAAATAAGTATTTTGCTCTTGGTGCCTGTTAAAAATATCAAACAAAACTTATTTTATGATCTCAAATACGTATTATGTGATGACTTTCTCATCAACAAAAAACATCTGATAACACCTGAGCTCAGTTAAATTTGTCTTTTTTCACCACAAAAACAGTGTTTTAAAATACACCAACCCAGCAGCAACTGGACCAAGATCCCAACTAAACCAAACACTTTCCACCACAATGGTGACTTCAAATGAATCAAGTATCAACATTTTAAACCTCTGAGTGAATTAGGTACAGTCTACAAAAGCGTCAAGTTAAATAAACTTAAATATGTACGTTTTGGGAGACTCCATTACTCAATTAAATTGAGGCAACGAGTTTACTCAATCAATTTAGTTCAGTCAACTTATTAGGGTTTTCAGTGTGCCAAAGATTACCTTATCAGGTTAGTTACTCTGAATTCTTTAAAAGAGGCTTAAGTAATATCAAAAACTTAAATACAATAACTGATTCATTATATTTAAATACAAAGACAATCACAAATAATTTTTAATTGGTTAAACTGACATTGGTTAAAGCAGTCATAATCACATGACCATAATGTAGGGAATCAGGGGAAGTCGTGGCCTAGTGGTTAGAGAGTTTGACTCCTCTGGGTTAGAGAGTTGGACTTCCTGTTTGTTGTTGGCGGCTGTACTGCGTTTGAGCTCCGACACTATATTCTTTTCATTGACTATTTTTAACTCAAAAATCAATTTTATACATCATCGTTTCCGTTTATATAACGTGTGAATATATCCTCTATTGTATTCTACAACAAAAACAATCAGAGCGCCTCGCTATCACTAGATGAATAAAAATGCATCTGCATTTTTATTCTTTAGCTTGGGTTAAACTAATTTTACTTTGTTGGATCAGCAGCTATGCTAATGATGTCTCTATTTTGTTTCTATGTTTTACTAGGATTTACACAAGCTCCAGTCTGGATCCAGAACACCTGAGAAGAGATGATGCTGACCCTCAGAGGACCCCAGATGATGCTAACCCTGAATCAACAAACAGAACTAACAAATATTGCTACATGTGTGACTGCATCATATAATTACTATTAATTAATAATATTGATAGTTCATCATCTAGCTGACTACGTCTTGTATTTTTATTATTATTTTTTATTTTTTCTAAAATCCTGTCAAACGTGCACAAACTACTAGCTACTACTAAATATTATAGAAACATAATTTTCTGTAAAGTTGCTTTGTAACGATTTGTATTGTAAAAAGCGCTATACAAATAAACTTGAATTGAATTGAATTGAATTGAATTTGACTCCTAACCCTAGGGTTGTGGGTTTGAATCTCGGGCTGGCAATACCATGACTTAGGTGCCCTTGATCAAGGCATCGAACCCCAAACTGCTCCCCGGGCGCCGCAGCATAAATGATGAACACTGCTCTGGGTGTGTGTGTGTGTGTGTGCACTTTGGATGGGTTAAATGCAGAGCACGAATTCGGAGTATGGGTCACCATACTTGGTTGAACGTCACTCACAATAAATCAATTTTTGCATGTTCGAACATTCAAGTGTATCATAGTTCATTTAATTGGGTTTGTCCTATCGTGTGTATCTGAACATGACTTTTCTACATAATGCTTTCAAACTCAGTGAGGCTCTTGTTAATACCATCTACAGTAGTCAATTGAAGTGGATCAAAACCTTTCATCAAAGTTTTCCTTAATGATGACTAATGTAAAACTTTGATTACATGGAGAACTGGCTTGTCTTGTTGTAGGAACATGAGTATGGGAAATATTACACATATGTAAAAATATGACTGTGAAAAGACAAATATGAACAGCTAAATTTTGTAATATCATCAGAATAACATTTTCATAAAATGTCAACTTTAGACTCTTTGGTCAGAATGTGCAAAAATGTAATTCAGATAAAAACAATAATGTCTTAAAGTAAGAAGCACAAGTAAACACAAATATAGTAGCAGCAGTGAGTCATCTGTGCCACACTCTGTTGACATCGTAGAGTGTCACCCCTGGGCTGTTGGGATGGTAGATAGAGTTTCTATGGATGACCAAGACTGTGATAGCGATCTAGAAGAATGAAATGACTGATGAGTCAACAGTGCTTTCTAAAGATCAAGGATGAGCGCTCAACATTGAGAGCTCATGATGCTTGACCCGGCCAGCTAATTACAGACCGCTGAGTTTCTTAATAATTAACATATTAGAAGAGAAAAATAACAGTGGTCTACACATCCTAAAGCTCAACAGAAAACAATAACTCATATTCTTCTCAGGTAAGAAGGATTTAGGAAGTGAATGTTTTGCTCTTTCTGGTGGTATATTTAATGTACTGACATTTTTTAACTAACAAGTTGTTTGATATAATGCAAACAATATTACAATGGCTTGTAATGAAGCACATTAATAATGAGTATTTGTAAAGACGTTTACATTTTGTAGCATTTCTGGTGACTTGTCCACATTCTATTAAAGATATCAACAGTCCAGTTTAAGGAAAAAACATATACCTGTGGATATATTTTTGCAAACTGATATTGCTTGTAGCATGTTTCACGGCACTTTCAAAGTTAAGTGTCCAGTGACTGACGCTTAGGCATTAAGGCGTGTTAAATTTTCTCTGAAACACACATCGCAACATTTTATTACATTGGCTGTGTTATGTGTCACATTCGGAAATGAAATGACTGGTGTGATGTGCCATAAGATTAATGCTTTATCGCGTTTGAAATCAACTTTCCACCTCCACTAAACCATACCCTAAACCTTGACGATAATGTTAACAAAAGGAAAGGAAAATAAAATAAAAATATTATGGATGAACCATGCCATTTAAGCTGATTTCAGATAAAGATAAACAATTGTTTTTCATTTTCATTCAACAATTTCATTTTAAAATTGGAAAAACAAATGATAACATTAT